>NC_041388.1:335616141-335639293 GCF_002162155.2 Triticum dicoccoides
GGGCGATGGGGAGACAGGCAGGGAGGCAGGAGGTGGCCGGCGCGTGCCAGCGCGCGGCGAGCACACGCCCTCGTGCCTTCTGGCACGAGGTTGAAATTGACTGGCGCTGAGGAGGTGGACTGGGCCGGCTCGACTGGGCAAGCTACAGTAGTAGGTAAGGCCCAGGTACTTCTCTCCTTCTCTCTTATTTCTGTTTTCTAATTTCTACAGATTTTTTTAATTTGGTTTGCTAACTAAATTATTTTTGCAGCTTCTGGAAATAATTGTGGATGCAAAATGGTTTAACCCAGAGCTCCACAAGAAGTTTCAGAATTACTGGAGCAATAAAAATTATTTATAGGATTTATTTGCTCCAACTCAAATACATTAGTGGATTAAATCAAAGCCTAAATAATTCCCTAAAAATGTTCACTATTTTTGGCTTGGATCAAAACCCTTGCCAAAATTATCAAACATTAATTAAGGCATTTTTGGGTTCATTGAAAAATATTCTTTTGGTTGACCCTAGTTTTCAAAGGAGTGCTAGGGTTTGTTAATCCCCATTTCAGGTTTAAGGAAAGATTGCCATGATGCATGGATGCAAATGCAACTATTGCACACAATTAATCTAGGGCTGTGACAACTCACCCCCACTAAACAAGAATCTCGTCCCGAGATTCAAGACGTGAGGTAAGAAGACAGAGGCAACACAAAGCTAACATGATCTTCACGATCTAGATGCCCTTCTCGAAGATACCGATATATTGCATCACATTTCTCTTGACGTCTTTGTCTTCGAGATCTTCATCCAACACGATGACGATGGAAGGAAACTCTATAGGAAACGATCTTCTCGAAGATCGAACAAGTCACGATCAACTTATGGGGTGAGATGTAGGAACATCTCTCGAGCTGAGACACAAAACACATATCGAGAGGGGAGGAAAAGAAACAAATGACGAGGTTTCAATTTGGCAGGCTACAATTCCACACTTGACTAAGATGGAGCAAGAATTTCAAAGTAGCAAGGAGATAATTGCCATGATTTCGTAACGTGATACCTTAAGGAAGGTGACTCGTAGAATTATCCCCTTAAGTGGCAAAAGAATTACTTTTGACACAAGGATCATTGAAACTCTTTATGCCAGCCTAATGCAATCACAATCGATCATTTGAAGGAGTCGGAAAAGGATAGCATACTCACACTAGAATGGATGATGTGGACTACCTTGTTGAAGACAATGTAATGACTGATTTTGCTTAACATCGGAAATGGATGGGACCCATGGTAAGTCCACTTTTGAAGATGATCCTGAACAACAACTACTGAGATGCAAGCTGGGAACAAAATGCAAATGTTGGGAATGATCCTAGTAACTAGGGAGAAACTCAACAGTAGAGAGTGATTCCACTGTTAGAAAGGTTATGGCATAATCGAAGAAACTAAGAGCAGATCCCAATTAATGCCGACGATAATCCTAGTGCTTGCGCGTGCTCTCAAGAAATTGAACATTTCCATATTCATCAAGGTTTTACCAATATTCGTGTCAAGGACCCTGGCAACACAACATACTACCATGATGAATAGTGATGGACGATGCAGATGCAAAGGAAGATAACACCTTCTCAGAGTTCACCTTAGCGAGACCAAGGGATCAAAATCTGGATGATCGACCGAGAGGCATTTAGCACTCCGCTTCTAACGTTCTCCTTGATGTGCTAGGATAACCCATTTATTGATATGGTTTGGTACCTAGGACATCAAGTAAAAGGTCGGACTTCAGGAGCACAAGAATCCATAAGGAATAACTACTGGAGTAAATCCTACAAAATCCTTATGGGGAGGTGGCCAACTTCCTCAATCAAGATAATACAATGATAGGTCTTCCGGCTGGGTGTGTTGGCCACGACATCCACCTTACTAGTTTAGAAAGACCAACATTATAATTCCTGGGAAAAGGTCCAACCATCATATCTGCCTAAAATTCAGGTCTGGTTGGTGTCAGGATATTCCAAACTCATCAAGTCTAGAGAGAAAAACGAAAGTTTGCAACACAAGTCAACGAGATGATGTTGCAGGATTCTCGAGAAATGGACTACGGTAGTAAGCTCCAAAACATGAGCTGGTTCTACTACAAACATGTGAACACGCTGTCCCAAGACAAGCATGACCACATAGTAGTCTTATAATAAAGCACTACCGAAGTTCAGGTCAGGAACCATCATCGAGGATATCAAAGTCCTTGCATAAGTCCGGATTAGCTCTTAAGAAGGAACTTCTTCTCCTTGAACAAATCAATCAGTGGCTTAGTGTGCTAGGGATTCATATAGAATGAAGGTTGCAAGTCTCCAGACCACAGAATACTTAGCACATATGCATGACTGACTTGGGATGATTCCAGAGGAAGCGAAACAAACTTTCCCAAATTCATGGCGGCAACTTGCTTCAAATGCACGTGAACTAGAGGAAGTCACTTCTTATACCAAACATATGCTTCATGAGCTAGCATGAAGAAATGCTTTCAAAGTTTCCAACACTAGCTTAATGTTCAACATAAATCATGGATAAGATGAAAATATTGTCGATGGGCTCAACAACAGGTCATCTAGATTTCCGTGAAGATGGAATTCCATAATTATGTGAACAAGGTGATAGCATTGGTCAGACCCAAAAGATATAATGATGTATGCTCGAGGAAACAACCACGAGTAAGACAACATTATGAACATCATTGGTTCTCATTTGACTTGACGATAGCCCACACTCAAATCAAGGTTTGGACAAGATGATAGATTCAACAACCGATCCCGAGGAACAATCGACGAAAATATCATCTTTCTTCAACACACACACAAGGATATCCCTTTGGAATGAACTGAGCCGGACAAGCTTTCATCTTCCAACTCTCCAAGTTGTTGTTCAGCTTAACCAACTAGCTCAGGGTATCCAACACAGATTCTTGGAGAAGGGGTGGTTTACAAGAAACCAACTTGATCACGAGCTCAACATAACAGTCAAGGGGCAACCCGATGATACTTCTGAGGAAATATTCAGAAAATCACGAACCACCGATATGTTTCTAAGCTCGGGAACAATCTTGCTTTTCAGAGCAAGATGATATGATCAAGAGAGCGAGGGACTGACACAATCCTAACTCATCGATCGAAGAGTGCACCAGGAAAAATGGACTAGGTAGCACGACCAATCTTAGGATGATGATTCAATAACCAACACGCTAAGAATGAAATTATTGTCCATTAGCTACCTAGCAACTAGTTGCTAGGAGTATTGATTTCACACATCACGGTTCACTTATCGGTATTCCGGTTGCAACAACATGGATCCAAGGAGCGAATGATGATGGCGAGAAGTATCACTGCATCAAGAATTCATAAGAGTTGGTGCAATTCTCATGACATTCTTGACATAAAGATGGTAACACTCCAAGGTAGAACAGAGAAAAGCTGGATTGACATTTTGATCTTTGGAATACAACTACTTTGACCCAATCCTAGAAATGGATGAGGTACTGGAGTTTGTTTCTCCTAGTCATTCCAGAATAGAATGGCTCGATGGACCACAAGAATAATAGGCACCTATGAACGAATGCTCACATACTCTTGACTATCAATTGATAGATGAAGGTCGGAATATAATGGAAGGGGGACAACTCAAAGGAACATATAACTTTCTGAGTTGTGGATGCATAGATTAGTATGTCGAACGAGTTCAACATATTTCTTCGGGATAACCCATGCAGAAAGGTAGGGTTGGCACAGTCACAACATAGAATGGAGAACTCATTAGGAGCACTCTGGTCATGACCTTTTGGTTCAAAAGAACTCCTGCCAAGAATGGTTCATGATAATTGGAAGAAGGATGTACCACGAACCTTGAGGATTATCACAAAGGTTACTAATATCCTAAAGGAACTAGCAACACTATCAACATGAGGTAAGTAGGGTGAATCTCGGTTTCAAGAACCCATGAATAGAATACCTACTACTACATGGCATCACGGGATGCTTTCGAGAATAATGGCCAGAATCACACACTAGGGATACAAAACATGACTAGATCACTAGGTGACTCCCTAAAACACCTAGGGCCATAAAAATAGCTCCAACATATATGTTGAGGCAACAGAGTACCTGAACTCACCGACTAGTGTGATTAATCTGGCCCAAATGGACATCAGGAATAGGAGGAAGGGGTTTGCAATTGCATCAGACTATTTGGAGACCTGGGATGACTCGGACAGCATAACGGTTGTAAATGCTCAAAAGATTTGAGACATCCTGCAAAATGGTGGCATAACTACTCAACAACACACTATCAAGGTTCCGAGATCAACTGTCAACATACGAAAGTAGTAGGAACAGAACTGAGGCTTGGAACCAACAATCCTATAAGTCTACGAATTAGTAACACGTGATCCTGATAGAAAGATGAGAAGCCTAGTTCTTAACCCCGTAGAAAAAATAAGATGACTCAGATTAGAAGTTCATGAGGATAAGGAGTAAAAAGAGCCTTACGTTCCCTTCCACAATCAATTCCCTTACATAACTAAAGCATTTCTAGACACAACTTCGACCGGTTTGGCTTGGTAATCCTACAGGCAGTCAGGCTCTGATACCAACACTATCAGGACCCCGATTCCAAGTCACATCGATCTAGCCGGTAACACCTCATATCACTTTGCTGCCTCACGCACGGTATTCCCACGGGTGTCGCCTTACCATGGCCCGGGACCGTTTGCGCCTTTTGGCTCACATATATGATAGTGTCGCTAGCATCCAAATGACAGAGAACCCAGGCCGACATGGCTAGTCGTGAACCCAAAGCGGCACTAACCTATGGGGACATGCATACATGAATCACATCGAGCATGTCGGTCAGCAGCATGTGAATCCGGGCTATAGCACTGGGCTAATAGGACTCCGGGAACCCGGGCTGTAGCAGGCTAGGCAGGACTCCGGATGTCACCGCGTGACATTTCCCCGAAGGGACAGACACAGGAACGAAGTGAAACACATGCCGGCCAGTCAAGTGTCCTGAGCAATAGTGCTGGGCTAGCAGGACTCCGGTGAACCGGGCTGTAGCGGACTACTATGGCTCAAGGAAGCACTAGACTACATTTCCCCATAAGAGAGACTACCAAGGATAAACAACTAGATTGTCGGATCCCACACATACCACGCATTTCAATCATACACACAATATGCCCGATATGTGCAAATACAACATGGCATCACAACATAACTCTACGACTCAAGTATTTATTCATTAGGCTCCGAGGAGCGAGATATTACAAACATGGGTCTCATGACCCAACAATCATAGCATACAAATCAAAGCACATGCGGAAGCTTAACATGTCTAAGTACAGACATCTACAAATGAAAAAGGCTAAGAAGCCTGACTATCTGCCAGATCCTGTCGAGGGCACAAGATCGTAGCTGAGGTGTCAAGCTAAACGTCGAAGTCCACGCGGAACTACTAGCGAGACTGAAGTCTCTCTACAAAACATAAATTAAGCAAACGTGAGTACAAATGTACCCAGCAAGACTTACATCAGAACTAACTACATATGCATCAGTATCAACAAGGGGGGTGGTGGAGTTTAACTGCAGCAAGCCAGCTTTGACTCAGTGGCTAACCTGAACTGCGACTGGAAGCAACTCTTTTGAGGTGGCGCACACGAGTCCACATATTCACCATATCAATACACCACTATGGATCCGCTCCCGTCTCCCTACGAGAAGGCCATCCATAGCACTCACGCTTATCTTGCGAGTTTTAGAATACACCACTATGGATCCCCTCCCGTCTCCCTGCAAGAAGGCCATCCATAGCTCTCACGCTTATCTTGCGAGTTTTAGAGTATCCACTTAAACTTGTCTATGAACTATGCAAGGGGTCCAAGTTTCCATATCCGAGGAATCCGGCTATTCGAATAGATAATGATAACCCTGCAGGGGTGTACTTCTTCACACACACTCCCACCACTTACTGTCGTTTACACGACATGTTCTCGGCAACCTTCAAGCGGAAGCCCAACGAGGGTGTCGGCCACGGCCTACCTAAACACTCAAGTCTCTAGTCCAGGTTTATCGCCTATCCAGGTTCCACCCGCAGGGAGTCCGGCCGAGGTTTCCACATACGTCGCCGAACGATGTGTACAGGGTTCCGAGACACCAAACGGGCGCCCGGTATGCCCGGCCATGGTGTATATACCGCATCGTAGCCCACCCTTGGGGTCAGCGCTACGCACGGCCGCCAACACATATCCTACAAACACCAAAAACTAGTTGCAACTCCTGGACAGAGGACTAGGGTGTTTAAGAAGCCGAGAGGGTCAATTAAGGATCCCAATGAGTGGTAGTAGTTGTTCATGGATCACAGACACAGAACTCATTTCCTGAGGACGGTTTCAATGAGACAACCCACCATGTACTCCTACATGGCCTCTCACCGCTACCTTTACCAAATCGTGTTCACACACTTAGCTCTCACACAGTAGGACAAGTTCACACACCTCCGATTCATCCCCGATGAATCAGACCTGACACAACTCTATGCAATAGCAGGCATGACAAACAAGCATGAATGAGTAGGCACATCAGGGCTCAAACAACTCCTACTCATGCTAGTGGGTTTCATCTATTTACTGTGGCAATGACAGGTCATGTAGAGGAAAGGGGTTCAACTACCGAGCATGTAACAGTTGAATCATTGTTGTCCTAATGCAGTAAAAGAGAGCAGGAGCGAGAGAGTGGGATTATATCAGAATGAACAAGGGGTTTTTGCTTGCCTGGCACTTCTGAAGATAGGATAGCTCTTCATCGGTGTCATCAAACTCATTGCCGGATCAACATCTACTGAGGGGGAACAAATACCGGCAACAGAGAATAAATACAATCAATGCAATGCACAATATGATGCATGATCATGACATGACAATATGCTGTTGATTGAGCTAATGAAACTAGCAACAAGTTAAATGAAGTTGGTTTGAACCCTAGTTTCAAATTCAAACTCCATATGTGAGGGTCTAAATGCCCTTTATATGATTTGTCCTAAACAGTAGCCCAAAGTTGGTCTAACATGCATGATAATGGTACAGATGGATTCCTTGAATTTTTTTGATAATTTTTCATATATAAATTATTTCATTTGGAGTTATAGATTAATTTCTATGATTTTTGAAGTTTATACTATTTTCTAGAATTTCTAAATCATTTCTGAAATAGAAATAATCTAGAACTGGTTTATTGCGTCAGCCTGACATTAAAGTGACGTCAGGAGGTCAACAGTGCCAGCGAGGTCAAACCTGACGGCTGGGACCCGCACGTCAGTGACACAAGAGGTTAAACAGGGTTATTTGATATTAGATTAATCCTAAACTAATTCTGTCAGTGGCAGGGCCCACATGTCAGTATCTAGTGTTAAACTGAACAGGGTGGTTAGTGGCTAATTAAGCCTGACACGTCAGCCCGCCGGAGTTAGTCGCCGGTGACCTCTGGCCACGGCGGAAGCACACCGGGAGGCCACAGGAGCGGCGGAGAAAGGCACCAGGAGGTAGCCCGTGCGCCCGCGCATCCAATGGAGCAGGTGGGAGGTCGCGGGGTGGTCGGAGCTCGCCGGAAGTGAGCTCGCGGCGGCGCCGGAGTTCGGGTGAGTGCGGGGTTGGCGCTGTGGGGCACGGGAGGGCAAGTTAGCATGTGCGTTAGGCTCCTGGTCGCTTCCTGAGCACGGTGACGTGCTCATCTTGGACGGAGGCGAGCTAAAACGACGGCGGCGACATGACCAGCGCCGGCGAGGTCTCGGCATCGACAGAGATGGGGGCTACGCTAGGTTATCGAGCACTGGGAAGGGGGGGTTCGGTAGAGGAGATCACGGCGAGGTCGTCGGTGATCCCAGCGTGCTCGGGGACGGCTTGGTGATGACGAATCGGTCGACGGTGGCCGTCAGTGTAGAGGACGAAGATGGTGTCGGTGAGGGCGCTCCAGGGCGTTCGGCATCGTGTGGCTCGTCGGGGAGGACTACGACGTCGTTTCGGAGCTCGGGGTTGTGTCGGAGAGGTTCGGGGATGGCTGTGGCCACGGTGGCAGCAAGTGCGGCGGCGAGCTCCGCTCGGTGGTGCTGCGGGAGAGAGCAGAGGAGGAGAGGGGCGACCAGAGGGGAGGGGAGTGGACGAGGGGGGTCGGGGGGTGCGTGGCAACGCCAGGGCGATGGGGAGACATGCAGGGAGGCAGGAGGTGGCCGGCGCGTGCCGGCGCGCGGCGAGCACACGCCCTTGTGCCTTCTGGCACGAGGTTGAAGATGACTGGCGCTGAGGAGGTGGACTGGGCCGGCTCGACTGGGCGAGCTACAGTAGTAGGTAAGGCCCAGGTACTTCTCTCCTTCTCTCTTATTTCTGTTTTCTAATTTCTGCAGATGTTTTGAATTTGGTTTGCTAACCAAATTATTTTTGTAGCTTCTGGAAATAATTGTGGATGCAAAATGGTTTAACCCAGAGCTCCACAAGAAGTTTCAGAATTATTGAAGCAATAAAAATATTTATAGGATTTATGTGCTCCAACTCAAATACATTAGTGGATTAAATCAAAGCCCAAATAATTCCCTAAAAATGTTCACTATTTTTGGCTTGGATCAAAACCCTTGCCTAAATTATCAAACATTAATTAAGGCATTTTTGGGTTCATTGAAAAATATTCTTTTGGTTGACCCTAGTTTTCAAAGGAGTGCTAGGGTTTGTTAATCCCCATTTCGGGTTTAAGGAAAGATTGCCATGATGCATGGATGCAAATGCAACTATTGCACACAATTAATCTAGGACTGTGCCATTTTTATATTTATTTACTTTTAAAAAACTTTTTTAAACACGGGGCCGGGCCCAGTGGCCAGTGGCCCACTGTGGCAACCGGGTGTGCGGGTGCGCGGGTGCAGCGGGCTAACGGGGCGGGCGCCCGTGCGTGCACACGACATCAGGGGCCCCGGCGAGGCCATGATGCGGGTGGAGGGGTGGCCGTGGCCACGGCGAGGCCACCAGCGTCCTAGGGAGCAGAGGCAGGGCGGCAGCAGCGGCGCCTTGAGCTGTGCGCGTCGGCGGGCGAGCGGCCTAGGCGCGGGCGAGGCCGGACGGTAGTAGCAGGAGGAGGCGGTGGTGGTGAGCAGGGATGGAGCCCGGGCCGGTGCGGGCGCGGCAGCGCAGCGGCGCAGCCAGAGGTGAGCGGCGGCAGCGCTAGGCAGCAACGGCGGCGGCAGAAGCAGCAACAAGCAGTAGCGGTAGCAAGCAGAGCAGCTTGAGTAGCAGTTAGCGCAGCAGCAAGCGAGTAGGGCCGCAGGAGGAACGCGCAGGCGCGCGCGTAGGGGCAGCGACAGTTGGCGAGTGCGGCGAGCGCACCGCACGCACATAGGGCAAGGCAGGGCACGGCTGGGGGTTCGTGGTGAGCGGAGCTCGGGCTCCCAGTCATGGCGGTCGTCGCGTGGAACGGCTAACTTGCAGTGAACTAAGGGGGAGCGAGCAGGGAGGCAGGAATGGGAGCTCACAGTGAATCTAATGGTTGCGACGGTGAGGCCGGGGGTTGACCAGAGTGGAGGTAATCGGCGGCGAACGACGTCAAGGTCCGTGATGAAGACGATGGCGATGGTGAGTATATGGGCCACCCCGGCTCGGTGTTGTGCTCAGGACGAAAGAAGTCGACCACGTCAGATCTCCTGGGCGTGCTCCCGCGCACCGGAGACATCGGTGGCCGCGACGACGACGGCTGGGAAGCGGTGACCGTGTGAGTTAGCGAGCTCGAAAACGAGCCATAGAGGAGGGAGGTGATGGGGGATCCAGGGGGAATGGATGAGGCGGTCTAGGGTTTCGCTGGGGCGTGCTTACAGGGCCGGGGGAGACGTGGAGGCCATCCATGGCCAGGGCGCAATGGATGTGTGCCACGCCTCTGTTCTGTAAACAGAGGAAACGGGAGACGGGAGTAGATGGGCCGGCCTGCCTGGGACAACCCTTGTGGGCTGCAGCCTAGTGGGAAATAAGGGCCTTTTTTGTCTTTTGCTTTGTTTTCCTTTTACTTATTTTATTTCTTTTATGTTTTATCTTAGTTTTAGTAAAATACAAAAGTTGTACCTAAATTAGTATATGTAATTATGCCACTGCCACAAATATTTTGACACATTAAATACAGTAGTTTGTATTTATTTATTATTTAAGAACATTAAATAATAGTTTTTTCGTTGTTTTACTTATTATAGTGCAATTGAATACTTTACAGAAGTGTGGGTTCTTCACCAATATTTAGTGTATTATTTGCCACAATCTGAACATTTTCGTTTTAATTTTTGAAAACTTTTGTTGTTTAACTTTATTTTAAATTTGAATTCGAACGGGGGTTTGAATCATCGCGAGATTGACAACAGTAATTGCGGTGACTTGGCATCATTAATAGAGGGTTACTTAGTTTAATTATCCGGGCATCACAGGTTGGCTCCTGGTGAACACGACGACGCATTCTGTTCCGACCCAGCCGGTGGCCTCCCCATGATCACGATGACGCTGCAACTTCTCCATTACGATCCAGCAATGTACACGAGCCCTAGCCATACGTATGCACGAGTAGGCGTTCGAGACCCCGCTCGTATGTACGTATGTGGTCGTATTTTTTGGCATGTGGCTGTATGTACGTGTACATGGTTTAGACGGGACAACCTGAACTGCTACGTGGGGGGCTCTACTATGACATGTGCCGCTACTTACTCGTCTATGGTTCATACTTGTAGAGAGACCGATCGACCAGTATGTACGTACACGTTCTGACAAGACAGACAACGGTACGTATGCTTCGAGCGGGTGGGTCCCAGCTGTCAGGGAGGATAAGGACGCACTTCCTTGCGTGCGAAGATATAGCTACTAGGTCCCAGCTGTCAGGGGGTATTTTTTTGCCCGTAATAAGGACGCACTTCCTTGCGTGCGAAGATGTAGCTGGTGGGTCTCAGCAGTCATGGGGAGAAAGCATTATTTTTAGTGTAAAAGGATGCAGTTGCATGCTTGCGTCCATGGGCGTGGTGCGTCCCCATTGCCAGCCTCTCACGTACAGTCATCTTCCGATGACTCTTCATTGTTGACCACGTTGACCACACCGTGCCGAGCGCACCAAGGCCGGTGGACGACGGCGAGGCCCCAGACTGGAATGACCCGAAGATGGGGAAGACGTGGCAGTGGAGTCGCAGATGGAGAGGAGTGGGAAACTTGACTGGTTCGGGTGCACGACAGCACTGCCGCCCACGGGAGACAGGAGCAAGAACAGAGGTTGAAGAAGGAGCACGGCTGCTGGATTAACATCCAACGGTCCAGCTGCTAGAATCATTTGTTGATTAAGTTGACAAAGCCCTGCGTACACGTCTGCTTAGTAAGCCCACAAGTCAGCCACCAAATCTGCCGGGTCCCAGCTGTCATCGGGAGGAATGATTTTTTCGCATAACAAGGAGGCACTTCCTTCCGTGTGAAGATACAGCCGGTGGGTCCCAGCTGTCAGGGGGAGGAAACAGCTTAATAAGGAGGAACTTTCCTTGTGTGAGACCATGGACCTTGTGGGTCCCAGCCGTCAGGCTCTCCACGTACAGTCCTCTTCCGATGACTCTCGTTTGTTGACCACGCCGCGCCGAGCGTAGCGAGGTGGTGGATGACGGCGAGGCCCCAGACTGGAACGACCTGGAGATGGGGAAGACGCGGCAGTGGAGTCGCAGACGGAGAGGAGTGGGAAACTTGACTGGTTCGGGTGTGGGGTGGGCCTACACTCGGCAGAGAATAACAGGAGGTGCGAAGTGGAGGGATGGCCTGGCCGTCAGCGGGGTAGCATTTCGTTGAGGCGCGCAAAACAACGCCGATGAATGCCAGAGGCTGGAGCAAGCGGTCCCGGCAGCGCTGGGGGAAGAAGAAGAGAGATTGAAGAAGAATGCCGTCCATTGGATGTAAATCCAACGCCTTGCTTAGGCTTCAACCTACTGGCCCACATGTCAGCCTGTCCATTTGTTATTTAGTCCATTTGGTGGGCTGGGTGAAACAATGATGTAGCATCTATGCAGCCCATTTATATATATGGTAGAATTTAAAGCCCATTTATATTTTTCTCGAAATGCGCGGACTTGCTGGACTGGGTGAAAATATCATGTTGGGCTGGACGGAGAAATGTTATAAAAACATAAACACATGATTGCACGTCTATTACTGCATTGGTCAGTAAAATCTTTGCAAGCTTATGTACGCAATCACTAGGAGTTAACTTGCCAAGTTATATATAAACAATTATTATTATTATTTTGTAAGAACTTTCAATTTATGAAATAAAATATCATTTTAATTTGATGATTTAATAGGACGTGGGGTATTATTATTTTTTAGGCTAGACGTGGGACAATTGAGTTGGTTCTAGGGAAAAGCACTGGGAGAAAACTCAGTTTACATCGAAAAAGAAGTGGGAGAAAATTCGGATATAGGATTAATGAAAATGAAAAATAAAGAAAATGGGAAGGTCTATAAAATGGTTGGACGAATGACAAGTTTAACGGAACCTTATGTTGTTTCTATTATATATATATATATATATGCAATAAAATAAGATATTAATATAGGTTCAGTTTTGCATTCTTATAGAAAACATAGGTTCGGTTTTGCATTCTTATAGAAAAATAGTACTGAGCTGTGCGTCATCTTGAAAAAAGAAACATAACTTGGGTTGCTGATGTTATAGACAAGCTAGGTTGGGAGGCCCAGAGGCTGCTTGATACCTGCTGGATCCAAAAATTGTTGAAACATGTCGTGGGCTGCCCATGTTAAACAACAAAACCTAGGCCATGGACTTGGTGGGCCCGGGACTATCAGCCTCTCGACGAACAGTTGTCTCCCGATTCCTCTTGTTTTGCTGACCATGTTGGGAATGACAGACGGCGGCGCCGCGGCGAGAGCACCAAAGCGGAGGACGACGTCGAGACCTCGGACCAAACGAACCGGAGTGGGGGAAGACGCAGGCGGAGGGGAGTACGAGGGTTGACTTGTTCGGGTGCAGGGTGGGCCGGTGGAGCTGCCACCGCCTGACAATGTGTGGGAGTAGAGGGATGGCCTGGCCAACGCCATAGGCTATGATGGCCAGTCGTTGTATAGGAAGAGGACAAAAGATTGAACAAAATAAAGAAATACAAATGGATAGGTGGTTGGTCCCATATGTCTGTGTACGAGACCTGCTGGGTCCACCTGAGAAGGGGAATATGTTGGGAGGAAGGAGATTTAAAGCACGGCAGCCGAGTGAACTAGTTTTTTTGAAACACACGAGTGAATTAGTTACATACATAAGCAAATAGCCACTAAAAAAGCAAACAGGTTAATGGGTTCTTAAATGAAATATTTCGGACAAAGCAGATAATTACTACACATAGTGTCGGTGTCAAAACCGGCGGATCTCGGGTAGGGGGTCCCGAACTGTGCGTCTAAGGCGGATGGTAACAGGAGGCAGGGGACACGATGTTTTACCCAGGTTCGGGCCCTCTTGATGGAGGTAAAACCCTACGTCCTGCTTGATTTATTCTTGATGATATGAGTATTACAAGAGTTGATCTACCACGAGATCGGTGACGCTAAACCCTAGAAGCTAGCCTATGGTATGATTGTTGTCCTAGGACTAAAACCCTTCGGTTTATATAGACACCAGAGGGGGCTAGGGTTACACAAGGTCGGTTACAAAGGATGAGATATACACATCCGTATTGCCTAGCTTGCCTTCCACACCAAGTAGAGTCCCATCCGGACATGAGATGAAGTCTTCAATCTTGTATCTTCATAGTCCAACAGTCCGGCCAAAGGATATAATTCGGCTGTCCGGATACCCCCTAATCCAGGACTCCCTCAGTAGCCCCCGAACCAGGCTTCAATGACGATGAGTCCGGCGCGCAGTATTGTCTTCAGCATTGCAAGGCGGGTTCTTCTCCATCTTTCGAACGTTTGTAAAGCAGTGTCCGGTCCCATAAATGTTTGGACCTCTTGGCTTCTGTGCCCAACAAGGGCTTTCTCCCACGCGTCGAATGAATACGAGGCGCCAGGGCGTTTTTACATTCGCCCCCCTATCCAGATAAATAAATTGTCTATTAAAGGGATGGGGATCCTTAGATCCGATCCATACCATCCTCCCCCAGCGAGAGTCCATCAGAGCGCGTTCCGAAAGATCCATTCCAGCATGGCCGACCTCCGCAGCTCCTCCTCCCGCCCCCGAAGCCCTAAGCCCGGTGATTGGGAGAGGTGTTCAGTCCCACACAGTCGTTTAGTCGAACTGCAGACTAAGGGATTTCTCCCTCCGGCGTACCTAGTGCCCGTTCGAGCTGGGCTTGCCACTATAATGGCGCGGAGCAAGCGGAGAGCTTTCCCTGTCCCTCTATGGGGGAACGGGTCTGCCTTGTTCCCTATCTATTAAGGGGAATCGGATTTCCAATTCATTCGTTCCTCCGCGGGCACCTGGAGTTCTACGGCCTCCAATTACACAATTTTACCCCCGCCTCCATGCTACATATCACCGGCTATGTGGCTCTCTGCGAGTTGTTCCTGGGCTGCGAGGCTCACTTCGAGCTATGGAAAAGGCTATTTTGCCTTGTCCCTCGCACACAGAGGGGGTCACTTTATCAAGTGGGCGGAGCCGAAATATGGCGCATCACCGATACCGGATACCTGTCTGGTACTCCGAAGAAGTCACCCAGAGACTGGCCTTCAGAATGGTTTTATATGGAGGACGTTCCCCTTCCAGACCCTGTTCGGCGGGGTCTTCCTGAGCTCAACAATGCTCCTCTGAAGAAACGCCGAAGTTGGCGCACACGGAGCCCCCAGGTGGAAGACAATGGAGAAGTCCTCTATCTGATGAACCGAATTAAAGCACTGGCTCGATCAGGATTGACAGTAATCGAAGTTATGTAGATTTGCATAATGCGGGGAGTGCAACCACTTCAATATCGTGGGCACCCCTTGTGGTGTTATAACAGGGCGGATGACGCCACCCGCTGCAGGCGTAGGGGTCCAGACAATGATGCCGCTTTAGCGAAAATTCTGTCCGAGTTGTTCAAGGGTGAGGAAGAGGATTTCACCCGCATCAAGCCACGGGATGGATTCTCCATGTACAATCCTCCAAGCTGGGTAAATTATATCTCACTGCTCCCATTTTTCCCGCATTATTTGTCATAAGTATTCACCTTGCCACTTTGCGGCAGGAACTGCAAAAAGCCATAAAGGAGGTCAGCAACCCTTCTCCACAACCAGAGGACCCTGATCGGGCCCTCGACTCCGAACTTGAAGAAGATTCGGCTATATTCGTGGAGCTGATAGACCGGCAGTTCTATCAGTTAAGCTGCGACGATGCCATGGTGGCCATTACGGCCGACTATCCCGGACTGCTCCCTGCAACGTAAGAAAAACCAAAAATCCCAACTCCAAAACTAGGATCCCCTTTTAGACACTTCACCCACCATATACACATGGCATTTTTACAGGGAAGGCATTCAGGACGCCCTGCCGAACCCGCAGCAACGCGCCAACAGGAGGCACCGAGGACGGGTAGGCCAAAAAGGAAGGTGGTTAGGACGGAGACGCCGGCGCAAAGGTATAACAAACCCCGCTCCATGGTTGTTGTATTTCTTGAAATATAATGACGCCCGGTTTCTTTAACAGAAAAAACGCTCGCCGGAATATGTCCGGCGATGTTACTAATCACGCTTCCACCAGCCGGGCACCAGGACCGGACATAGAGGCGGAAGCCGATATGGGGCGGGCGCCGGATAAGCCCCCTACAGAGGATGCAGATAGATTATCCACTACAAACTCAGAGGTGGAAAGCGCCATGAATCATAGGCGCCGCCGGGCCGTACTCCGTGATGCTTGTTTCTCACCAGAGGCATTTGATGCCTTCAATTCTGGAGAGGCGTACCTCCGAGCTGCTCAAGATGGTCTAGCCAGAGCCACGGATCAGTATGTAAAGGATGTACGGGTAAGTAAATCTGACGATTTATATGTATTAGTAGCCCCTGAGACTTGAAACAGTTAGTAGAACTGATTTAAGGATCATCTTTATTGTGCAGGTTCTTACAGAGAAGAATACTAGGCTGTCACAGGAGCTAGAGGAATGCAAGACCCAACTACGGGCTGTTGTGGCCACATTGCAGGAACCGAAAAAGTCACCTGCTGGTAACATTTACTTTAAAGAATGATGGTTACCATATAATGTGCGGCATGGCTGCAGATCTAACAATAGATGTTGCAAATGAATCCGGAGAAAATCCGGAGGACTAGCATGTTATGCGACAGCTAGAGGCTGGCAAACGCATGCTGACTAAGGATAGGCGGGAGAAAAACAATCTCCAAGACGCCAACATTAAGCTGAGCGTGGAACTAAAAGTCGTTCAGGGCCAGCTTGCAGACTCCAAGAAGGAGAATAAGCGGCTTCGGCGTGGCATTTTCAGTAAGTGCTTGAACGAATCCTTTTAAAGGAGTTCGGCCAAGAAGCTGACTAACAGCGTTATGTCTGTAGGTATGCTGACGGGTCGTCCCGCGAAGGAAATGCCCGGGTCTGCGGGTGATGTTCTATCCGAGCTGTCACATCTGCACGAACTAGTTCGACAGGTGATGCAGGGTGTTGCCCAGGCCTTGTGGCCGTCCGTCTCCCTGCCAGAGGGCGTTGCAGATCTTGCGGAGAAGCTCAAGGGAGCCCGACGGCACTTCCGATTATGGAAGATATCAGCCTGCCGACAGGGTGCCAGAGAAGCCTGGGCCATGGTGAAGACATGGTATACCAAGGCAGACCCAAATCACATGGCCGAGGTCGGACCTGTGGGGCCCGACGGAAAAGAAATCCCTGTTAGCTTAGTTTATGGGCAAGTAGAATTAGCCGCAAAGTATTCCCAACAGGATTGTAAGCTAGACCGCCTGTTGGATGGTATAGAAGAGGAATTTAGTCAGTATGCATGACTATGTAATGAAAGTGACATGTATAATGCCTTCTAGCCAGATTGTAGATCATTTGTCTTGGCGGACCTTTTCGCTTCAACCTCGGGACCCGATAGTCCGGAGTGTATCCAAATACCCGCGCAGTTATTTAAGAACCGGGGCATGCGTGGAGACCAGGCGTAGGGGTCATAAGTGCTTGAACAGACAAGTGCCCAACTAGTTATGTTATATTACATGGGTAGTAAGAAACATCTTCCAGGGAGAATAGTTCTGTTAAGGGTTCCTTCCCCTGGGTAAGCATGCCCTAAAGTGCATGTCCGGACTGCGATAGGAAACAGAGGAAAAACATCTGGGGGCAGATATGGACAATAAATAAAAATCATCTTTTGTTCACCGACCGAATATTCCCTTAAGAACGCTAGCTTTCGGCTTCACCCAGTCTGAGGTACACGTCCGGCTGACCCGGCAGTAACAATCGCAGAGGTGCTCCCCTTATGCCCTAGCCGAATTAACGGGAACGTAGGGCATAAATACAAGAGCCAGGCAACCCAGCTTGGCCAAAATTGAAGTCATATCGATGCATATAATGGCGAAAAAAGGTACATGCGGAAGCATGACACATGTTTGGGGCCTGAGGCCCAGATAAATAATTAAGCTTTTGTGAAAGAAGCCCCCAGGTATTATGAGCGCGGCTAGCGCATCTGTAATGTGCAAGCGAGGCACAAGTTGGCCCTTAAAGGCCTAGAGAAATAATAACAGAAAGGGAGAAAGAAAAACAAGACAGATAATGTACATGCAAAAAATGGACAAGGGGAGGGGACGAACATAGGGTTCGACGCTAGGCGTAGAATCTTCGGAGCCTGGCCGCATTCCATGGGCTCGGCTCAAGTCGACTAGTCGATGCATCCCACAGTCGGTACGCTCCACCGGTCAGAACTTGGTCAATAATGAAGGGACCTTCCCATTTGGGCTCGAGCTTGTTCTTTTTCTTATCCAGCAGGCGTAGAACTAGTTCACCAACTTTATAAGTTTTGGCCCGTACTTCTCTGCTTTGGTATCTGCGAGCCTGTTGCTGATAAAATGCGGAACGGGCTTTGGCTATGTCGCGCTCCTCCTCCAGGGTGTCCAGAATGTCCTGTCGATCGAGCTCGGCTTCTATTTCTTCGTACATGCACACTCGAGGTGGGTCATGAAATATGTCATAGGGCAAGACTGCCTCTGCGCCGTACACCATAAAGAAGGGTGTGTATCCGGTACTATGATTCGGCGTGGTCCGCAGCCCCCAGAGTACGGAGTCGAGCTCCTCTACCCAGTGCGTGTTAGACTCTGTTAAGGAACACACTAATCTGGGTTTAATGCCGCTCATTATAAGACTGTTTGCTCGCTCGACTTGGCTGTTGGTTTGTGGGTGATAGACTGAAGCATAATCGAGCTTGATGCCCATTTTGCTGCACCAGAGTTTTACCTCATCGGCTGTGAAGTTTGTGCCGTTGTCAGTGATGATGTTGTGGGGGATGCCATAACGGTGTACGACCCCAGATATGAAGTCTATCACTGGTCCGGATTCGGCTGTTTTAACAGGCTTGGCCTCTATCCATTTGGTGAATTTATCCACCATGATCAGTAAGTATTTTTTCTTGTGGGTTCCCCCTTTAAGGGGTCCAACCATGTCAAGCCCCCAGACTGCAAAGGGCCACGTAATGGGGATTGTTTGAAGGGCGGTGGGTGGCATGTGGCTTTGATTTGCAAAGAGCTGGCAACCGGCGCAACGTTGGACCAAGTCCTGTGCATCTGCCCAGGCCGTTGGCCAATAGAATCCTGTACGGAAGGCCTTGCTTACAAGAGCCCGGGCTGCGGCGTGGTGACCGCCGAGTCCGGCGTGGATTTCTGCTAAAAGGTTTCGCCCTTCCTCTTCGGAGATGCACCTTTGAAGGACTCCGGTAGTGCTTTTTTTATACAATTCTCCCTCGTGGACCCTGTAGGCCTTAGATCGCCGCACTATGCAGCGTGCCTCATTTTGGTCCTCCGGAAGTTCCTGCCTAGTTAGGTAGGCCAGGAATGGTTCTGTCCACGGGGCTATAATGGCCATTATTACGTGGGTTGAAGGTGTGATTTCGGTGGCGGGGCCTCCGATTGTGTCAGAGTATTCGGTATCGAGCATTTTGGCCGGGTCCGGACTATGGTTACCGGTGTCCCCTTCCCATATTACGGATGGCTTGAACAGCCTTTCTAGAAAGATGTTGGGGGGGACAGCATCGCGTTTTGCGCCGATGCGGGCGAGGATATCCGCCGCCTGATTGTTTTCCCGAGCCACATGGTGAAATTCGAGCCCCTCGAACCGAGTTGACATTTTTAGGACGACGTTTCGGTAGGCCGCCATTTTCGGATCCTTGGCGTCAAAGTCTCCATTTATTTGGGATATTGCAAGGTTTGTGTAACGCCCTCGATGTGGCTATATCTCCCACGTGTCGAAGCATGACTTAGAGGCATAACCGCATTGAAAGCAATGTCGCAAGTGAGGTAATCTTCACAACAACCCATGTAATGCTATAAGGGAAAGAGAGATACATAGTTGGCTTACAATCGCCACTTCACACAATACATGAATAAAACATTACATCAACCAGATACACACAAGGTCCGACTACGGAACCCAAAATAAAAGAAGACCACCCTAAGAGCTACACAGATCCTCGATCATCCCGGCTGGGCTCCACTACTGATCAACTGGAAATGGAACAACATAAAGGACAAGATGTTCATCGAGCTCCTCCTTGAGCTTGATTGCATCATCTGCACGGTTCAACGGCACCTGCAAGCTGGTTTTTTGGAAGTATCTGTGAGTCACGGGGACTCAGCAATCTCGCACCCTCGCGATCAAGACTATTTAAGCTTATGGGTAAGGTAAATGTATGATGTAGAGCTGCAGCAAGCGACTAGCATATATGGTGGCTAACATACGCAAATGAGAGCGAGAAGAGAAGGCAAAAGCATGGTCGAACAACTATGATCAAGAAGTGATCCTAGAACAACCTACATCAAACATAACTCCAACACCATGTTCACTTCCCGGACTCCGCCGAGAATAGACCATCACGGTAACACACGCGGTTGGTGCATTTTAATTAAGATCAACTTCAGGTTTTCTACAACCGGACATTAACAAATTCCCATCTGCCCATAACCGCGGGCACGGCTTCCGAAAGTTCAAATCCCTGCAGGGGAGTCCCAACTTAGCCCATCACAAGCTCTCACGGTCAATGAAGGATATTCCTTCTAGCGGGAAGGCCCGATCAGACTCGGAATCCCGGTTACAAGACATCTCGACAATGGTAAAACAAGTCCAGCAACACCGCCCGAATGTGCCGACAAATCCCGATAGGAGCTGCACATATCTCGTTCTCAGGGCACACTCAGATGAGACTAGCTACGAGTAAAAACCAACCCTCAAGTTTCCCCGAGGTGGCCCCGCAGGTAGCTCAGTTCGGACCAACACTCAGAGGAGCACTTGCCCGGGGGGGTTAAAATAAAGATGACCCTTGAGTCCGCAAAACCCAAGGGAAAAATAGGCTAGGTGGCGAATGGTAAAACCAATGTTGGGCATTGCTAGAGGAGTTTTATTCAAGGCGAACTGTCAAGGCGTTCCAATTATAACCCAACCGCGTAAGCAACGCAAAATTCGGGAACATAACACCGATATGACGGAAACTAGGGCGGCAAGAGTAGAACAAAACACCATGCATAAGGCCGAGCCTTCCACCCTTTATCAAGTATATAGATGCATTAATTAAATAAGAGATATTGTGATATCCCAACAAAAATATCCATATTCCAACAAGGAACAAGCTCCAATCTTCACCTACAACTAACCACGCTATAAGAGGGGCTGAGCAAAGCGGTAGCCAAACAATGGTTTGCTAGGACAAGGTGGGTTAGAGGCTTGGCTTAACAATATGGGAGGCATGATAAGCAAGTGGTAGGTATCGCAACATATGCATAGAAATAGAGCGAGCAACTAGCAAGCAAAGATACAAGTGATTTCGAGGGTATGGTCATCTTGCCTGAGATCCCGCAAGGAAGAAGAACGAGTCCATGAAGAAGACAAATGGATGTAGTCGAACGGGTCCTCACAAACGCGACGTTATCAGAACCAACCCGAAGAAGCAACACCGGAAAGAAGCACACAACATAGTAAACAAACAACACATGGACATGGCATGATTCACAACCAAGTATGATGCATGTCCGGTTTAATGATATATGGCATGGCATGGCAAAGTGCAACAAACAACACTACAACTTAAGTGGAGCTCAATATGCAACGGAGTTGCATATTGAAGAAAACACCACATGACTTATTTTAGTTTCTCTCTCGTTTATGTACCCAACAAGATTAAATGTTGATTAACATGGCAAGAGGGTGAAGCAAAGCAAAACTACCTATCTAGTCAAGTTTAAATGAGGCCGGGAACAACAAACAACAAATCCGGAAACTCCTCATGTGCATATATTAGGTTAGGTCCTGTTCTGCCCTAAACCATATTTTAGAGTTGTTTAACATGCAAAGCAATGTCACCATGATAAACTAGGCATTTTTCTACCCCATTTACATATAAAGTTTATTTAAAACCGAGCTACGGTTATTTAGTTATGAATTAAAGCATTTTAACATATTATTAGAGCAAATTTAATCAAACATCAATTTAAGCATTTCAAACATGGATGAAAGTTGCAAATTATTAAACTAGACAGAATTCTAGGCATATTACATATATAAGTTGTTTTAAACCGATGCACGGTTGTGGAGATATTAAATGCATGAAGTGCAAGGGGCTTTCTGTAAAACTGGACGGCTCTGGATAAATAGATAAATCGCACAAAGAAAAAAAACATCAATGGGCCGAAATCTGCTGGCCCAACCGGAGAGAAGAAAACAACAGGAGGGGCAGTTCACCCATGGCCCGGTTTAGTGGACAAGCTGGCAGGCCGCGAGCTGGGCCGAGGCGAGGCCGGCCCAGGCGCGTGCGGATCTGGCAAACGAGCGGGTCAGCGAGGCAGGGCGGGTCAATGCGAGGCGCTCGTTCTCTGAAAGAAGAACAGAGGCAGCGACAAAAGGCATGGGCGAGGTCACACGGCGGCGCTGGGGCTCCGGAAAGCAACGGGGAGCCTGCGGGAGGTGGGACGAGCTGGACGTCATGGACTCCGTCGAAGGCCGTGGTCGGTGGAGCCCTTGGGAAACGAACGAGCTCCTGTGGGGGAAACACATGGCCGACAGTCAGGACGTGGAGAGGAGGAGGCAGAGGCAAGGTCGCGGTCGACCGTCTGCTCACCATGGAGACGACGACGGCAAGGCCGCCGGAGGCCTGGGTCGGAGCGGAGGAGAGGCCGAAGAAGCTCCGTGGCGGCGAGCTTCCGAGGGACGCGGCTGGGACGAGCGGGCGCTGGCTTGATGCGTCGTCCTCTTCCCGCAGTAGAAGAAAAGGGAGGCCAGCGGGGTCCTGGACGGCGATGCGGTGTCTGGACGGCGAGGTAGGAGACGGAAAGGTGAGGGCACACAGCGGCTCCGGTCGCCGGCGGCCACGGCATCAGGGCGCGAGCCCCTTTCGTTTCCTGGCAGAGAAGAAATCAAACGAGAGGGAGAGGTTAGAGGAGGAAAGAGAGGAAAAACAGGGGAAGAAAAAGAGACATGCGGCGACTCATCTGCACGTCCTGGCAGGTTCGGGCGGCGGACGGGGCATCCCCGGCGGTGGCGCTCGCCAACGCGGTCGAGCTGGAGGAGGCTCTCGGCCCGTGCGGGAGCTGGGAGAAGCTGGTGCTGTAGAGGCTCTCTGGGCCGTCGGATCAGAGATCCGGTGGTCCAAATCGGGTGGGAAGAGCTTGTGGTGGTTGGCTGAATCTGCATCCGAAGAGAGGTGGGAGGAGGCTACGGAGGGGATCCCGAGAGGATTTAGGTGGAGTGGCAGCGGGATGGGACAGCTCTCCTTGATTTTAGGGTTTGTCCAAAATAAACTAGAAGTGGAGTATATATACGTCACAGATTAGGTTAGGGGCTACCTCGTCCCCCCGATCGCAATCGGACGATCGCGAATAAAAAGCTAGGGAGTCCAATTAACAAAACGGAGATGTTTTGTAGATGTTTGGGGATGATCCGGACACAACGGTGGCGACAGTCCGGGTCGGGTTCGGGACAACTT
>NC_041388.1:335639507-335678708 GCF_002162155.2 Triticum dicoccoides
GGGGGGCTGCGGGCTGACGAGAGAGGTTAGGTTGGACCTGGCGGTAGGTAGTGAGCTGTGTAGACGGTCTCGAGCTGAGAGAAGAGAAGAGAGGGAGGTCTGGTGTCTATTTTCGGAGACCGAAAACGTTCGACGAAGAGACCGGCTATACTGCCGCTATAGTTATCCGTTGGGCTATCAAACAGACTCCAAATGCGATGAAACTTGACAGGCGGTCTATCTACACTAAAATAAGACCGCACTCCAACTTTCAACTCATTCCGAGAACATTTTCCGGCCACTTATAAAATAATAATCCGGACATGTCGCAAGCGCGTGCAAGTGTGTCTGGGCTCAGAACGGACAACGGATGGAAAGAGGAGACCGGGACGGATGCATGTTTTCGAAAACATGCAGATGCAATGCGGATGATGACATGGCAAGATGCAACACGCAAGCGAATGACAAGGCAACAACATCGAATAACTGGAAGACACCTGGCACATCGGTCTCGGGGCGTCACAACACTCCACCACTACGAGAGGATCTCGTCCCGAGATCTAGAATGGCACCGGAGGGGAAAACGAAAGAGAGAGAAGAGGTAAAACTAAGTTGCTTCTTTGACAAACGAGTGAAACCAAAGAACCTTGAAAAGGTTAAGCCATTTCGAGAAAAGAATACAACGGAGATGAACGAAGTTGAAAGCACTCCGTTAGGAAAGAGGAACGAGGAAGAACAAAGTTGAAAGCACTCCGGTAGGGAAGAGTAATAAGGAAGAACAAATTCGGACAGCACTCCGGTTGAAAAGAGATGCAAGGCTTGATAAGGCAAAAAGAACTTGAGCAAAGGGGCACAATACTCCGGTTAAAACAAGATAGGGAAGGAATAAGAATGATATAATTTGGACAGCACTCCGCCTGTAAATGGAAGGAATTAAACTTGACAAGATGAGAGGATACTTGAAAAGAGGACACGACACTCCGGTTAAAAGGATAAGCACGAAAAGAACATGGTCCTGACAATCCGAGATGATGAGTGAAAAGAGCAACACCTCAATGCCTCCGGATGAAAGAATCAATGGTAGATCGTTAGAACAAAAGAGCGGAGAAGAAAATAACAACTCCTACCACAATTGAACTTGTAAAGCACCGTTGCAAGAAAGGATTGCACGGGGTTGTTGGGAAAACAACAACGAAGTGGATAAGCTTGTAGTGGGCTTATGGAAAACATCTCAAGAACTTGAGGTGGAATTCTGCCACTAACGAAAACAATATTGGATTGATAAGAACAAGAAGACGAGGAACTTGTTTCACCGAAAGGATGAATGAAGAACTTGGGTCATTTATAAGCACCATAAATAGCAACAATCCTTAGGGACGGTTTTAGGTGAAATATAGCCCAAGATAATTCCAACGAAGGGAATGATGGATTTAAAATACCTCATTCTTAACAACATGTGAAACATGAAACATGAACTCAAATTATCAAGAATGGCATACAACCACCTCCAATGATACGGTAGAAAGAATTGCACCCCGGATAGCAAGATGAAGAACGCTTGAGCTTCTCTGAAAAGAATCTCGATGAACACTTCGAGAAGGAATTAAATCCTTGATGACCCATCATGTAGAGCCTCCATGAAGTACTCCTGTAAAAGAAAGATCATACGAAAAGAAAGAGAAGTTGAAAACACAAGGTGAATCCTTGCAATGATTTAGATGGATCTTTGCAATGATATAATTGAAATAACTTTGAACTCCGGAAAAGAAAGATGAAACAATTGAAACCTAGAATTGATATGATGAACCACTTCGGAAAACAGGAATTGAATAAACTCGATGAAACAAGAATAAGAATTACATTATGCGTATCCTTCACCAATTAAATTGATGACAAGCCACAGATTTGGCATAATACTTATTCTCGTAGAAAGGATTAAGATAGATATAGCGTCAACTTGGGAAGGTCTTGAACGAATCACCGGTCGGGTTGAAACAACGAATAAATTAATATGATAACCATGGAAGAGAACTCTTGAACGAACCACCGTAAGAATTGAAAATGAACGAAGTAAAGGGATGAATCACCAGTAAGAATTAGAGAACGAGTGCGGATACTTGAGGGGATTTTGATACCCCTGAAACGAAGAGATCATGAGCTAATAAGATAATGTTTGAACGATGCACCGGTAAGATTTGGAGAACGAGAGCTGAAAGCTGAGAATGAATAACCCTGAATTGATGAACTCCGGATAACAAACTGAGAAGACTCTTGAATTGCTTCAGATGGGTGAAAAGAATTCCCACAATCAAAAATAATTATGAGAGGATGGCAACAAGCTAGAATCACGAATCTTGAAGAGAATGGAGCAAGATTGAGAGAAAAATCTTCTTCGTTCTTCCAATCTGAGAATGACGACTAGAAAGACCGCCAAATTGTTGAGATACTCCAGGATGAAAATTAGAAAGGTTGAAACAATGATGAAAAGAATGTGAAAGATCTTGGAGAAGGCATTTGACTGATGAAAATTCATTCTTACGTCAAACTTCAAAAAGAATTTTTGAGGATAGCTCCGGGAGAATTAGAAGAGTCAGGTAAGATCCTGGGAAAAGACCTGTGGGTTAGGGCCCACTGAAAAGAAACACCATAGAACGATTTAGAAGATAGATTGCGCCAGTTGAATTAAATGGCTTGAATAAGATAAGAACCTCGAAATGGGTTGAACGGATCTTGAATGATAACACGAGCCTTATGAGGTATCTTCATGGCACCGGAACAATTGAATAACGAGAAGTGGATGATTTTGAGGTGCAACGGCATGAGAAAACATTTGAAACGAGGAAAAGGGATATGATCAATACCAAAAGCTTGAATTGAAACCACCGGAGAAGGAAAAGAACGCAGAATGATGAGCTTGAAGCTCCAATAGAATCTTCATGAGAATCACCGGTTAAGAATATTGATAGAAAAGAATGGAGAGACTTCACATGAATAAAATGGATAGTTGATTAAGAAATCTGAGTCCTTGAAGAAAAAGAGTGGGTGGGTGGGAAAACAAAGACAACTTGGAGACGGATGAAACAAACACCGTTGAGAAGAACTGATACTTGATCAAGCGGATGTTGAAAAATGAAAGGATTCACTTGAAGAGAAACACGCCGGTTGAAAAGGATTGACAGCACAATCTCGATGATCAAGAAGGATTAGTGTTCACATTGGGGTATGAGAACACCGCTTAGGAAAAGGTATGGAATCAACATTTGACTTCGAAGCAACTCGAATACCACAACTCAAAACAAAACAAAGGATTGGCTTGCGGAATAAGCCGGAACAAACATATGATAGAGATTTCATCCGAAATTTTCGTGCTGGGGCCTACACGGGCTCGATCGTACAGCACCATCATGTACAAGGCAGTGCACATGACATACGAAGCGTCCCCGAGTCAGCATAGCCAAGGACTCTTTAAGACACAATGAGACCACTATAAAACCAACTGTGGATAGGCGGACCACTAGACGTCGAACCCCAATTGCATATCATACATCTGACGGAAAGCTATCCTAAGAGCTACTTGAATTCCCACTTATAAACTCCCGAAACTTTCCGGTTATGCAATCAGGTGTTGGGGATACAGGGGAAGCATAATATCTCACCCAAATCTAGCAAACCCTACATCCAGCTGTATCCATCCTTCTCCACCGACGTACTCCTTCCTCCTATATATACATACGTACCCCCAAACTACCAGATACGAAGCCAAAACCCTAATTCCACCACCGTAACTTTCTGTATCCATGAGATCCCATATTGGGGCCTTTTCCAGAGCTCCGCTGGAGGGGGCATCGATCACGGAGGGCTTCTACATCAACACCATAGCCCCTCCGATGAAGTTTGAGTAGTTTACTTCAGACCTACGGGTCCATAGTTATTAGCTAGATGGCTTCTTTTCTCTTTTTGGATCTCAATACAAAGTTCTCCCCCTCTCTTTTGGAGATCTATTCGATGTAATCTTCTTTTGCGGTGTGTTTGTTGAGACCGATGAATTGTGGGTTTATGATCAAGTTTATCTATGAACAATATTTGAATCTTCTCTGAATTCTTTTATGCATGATTGGTTATCTTTGCAAGTCTCTTTGAATTATCAGTTTGGTTTGGCCTACTAGATTGATCTTTCTTGCAATGGGAGAAGTGCTTAGCTTTGGGTTCAATCTTGCGGTGTCCTTTCCCAGTGACAGTAGGGGCAGCAAGGCATGTATTGTATTGTAGCCATCGAGGATAACAAGATGGGGTTTATATCATATTGCATGAGTTTATCCCTCTACATCATCTCATCTCGCTTAAAGCGTTACTCTATTCTCTTGAACTTAATACTCTAGATGCATGCTGGATAGCGGTCGATGTGTGGAGTAATAGTAGTAGATGAAGGCAGGAGTCGGTCTACTTGTTTCGGATGTGATGCCTATATACATGATCATACCTAGATATTCTCATAACTATGCTCAATTCTGTCAATTGCTCAACAGTAATTTGTTCACCCACCGTAAATATGTATGCTCTTGAGAGAAGCCACGAGTGAAACCTATGGCCCCCGGGTCTATCTTCCATCATATTAATCTTCCAATACTTAGTTATTTCCTTTGCCATTTATTTTACTTTGCATCTTTTATTTCTCTTTATCATAAAAATACCAAAAATATTATCCTATCATATCTATCAGATCTCACTCTCATAAGTGACCGTGTAGGGATTCACAACCCCTTATCGCGTTGGTTGCGAGGATTTATTTGTTTTTGTAGGTGCGAGGGACTCGTGCGCGGCCTCCTACTGGATTGATACCTTGGTTCTTGATACGTCCATTTTGCATCATGATTGTATATCAATATTTATTACATTATGGGCTGTTATTACTCATTATGTCACAATACTTATGCCTATTCTATCTTATTTTACAAGGTTTACATAAAGAGGGAGAATGCCGGCAGCTGGGATTCTGGCTGAAAAAGGAGCAAATATTAGAGACCTATTTTGCACAGCTCCAAAAGTCCTGAAACTTCACGGATGATGTTTTCCAAATATATAAAAAACATTGAGTGCAAGAACTTCACCAGGGGGGCACACCCTGCCCACGAGGGTGGGGGGCGCGCCCTACCCCCCTGGGCGCGCCCCCTACCTTGTGGGCCCCCTGGTGGCCCTCCGGTGACCATCTTCTGCTATATGGACTCTTTACATGGAAAAAAATCATAAGCCATCTTCTCGGACGAAACTCCGCCGCCACGAGGCGGAACCTTGGCGGAACCAATATAGGGTTCTGGCGGGGCTGTTCTACCGGGGAAACTTCCCTCCCGGAGGGGGAAATCATTGCCATCGTCATCACCAACGCTCCTATCATCGGGAGAGGGCAATCTCCATCAACTTCTTCATCAGCACCATCTCATCTCAAAACCCTAGTTCATCTCTGAAAGTACATGTAGTCCCCATGTGTGGTTTTGGTAATTAATGACAATCCTTATGGACTAATGTTTGCATTGAGATATACATTTGAAGGTTAGTCCCATTGGAAAAGATTGAAGTGTGGTTTTGGTAATTAATGACAATCCTTATGGACTAATGTTTGCATTGAGATATACATTTGAAGGTTAGTCCCATTGGAAATGATTGAAGAATAATGGAAGACAACTCCTTTGAAGCAACAATTACATTGAGATGATCAAAATGAAGTTCATTGGAGTATCTTAAGGGTTGCCATGCTTAGAGCTATGGTTTGAGCCATAATGGATCAAGATCTTAAAAGGATGATTTGAATGATGAATTCTAGGAGTGACTCAAAGATATGATCATAATGGACTCATGTGTTGTGTCATGATTGATCAAGTATTCAAGCAAGCTATTCAAGTGAAGAATTCAATATACCCTTCAAGACGTCAAGATTAAACATGGAGTAGAATATAGGTTGACCAAGATGAAGCTCAAAGATCGAACTCTAAATGGTCAACACATGAGCCCAAACGATGCACCACATAGGATCTTGTGGTATGATAAGAAATTATCAATTACACTTTGTGTACTAACCCATACTATGTGTTGTCTATAGTTTTGAGGGTTAGGTGATTCTCATGGGCACTATATAAGGCACCCTTCTTCCCCATCGAGGCAGGGCTTTTGGATCTGAGATTTCCCCATTCTTTTGAGTTCTATCCTCCTCCCCCAAGCCTCAAAACTCCAATCCATTTGGGGGAAACTATATATCCCATGGATCTAGGGTTCATTCGTTGACCTCCTCCATTGTTCCTCTCCTCTCTCATCCCTCCATATCATTAGTTGCTTTTGGTGGGATTTGAGAGAGAGGGATTTGAGCCTTCTCGTGCTAGACCCCGAAGAGATTTGTGAGAGTTCTTGAGAGAGATTTCATCCAAGCATACACCAACTCCTCCTCTCTCTTTTGACCAAAGCAATTTGTGATTTGAGCAAGTCTTGAGCATTTCCACCTTTATCTTGTTACTCTTGGAGGTTGGAGACTCCTAGGCGGTAGGAGTGATCCGGTGAGGAATCAACTTGTGATTTTCCCCCCAGAAAGTTTGTGAAGATTTGGAGGCCGCCTCAAGGTCTACCACTAGTGGTTGGGAATCACCTTTGTGGTGATATCTCAAGTAGGATAGGGTGAGCCTTCATGGCGTTGGTGTGCCTTCGTGGTAACATCCATCTCTCTAACGGTGACTAGCTTCCCTCCAAGGAAGTGAACATCGGGATACATCCTCGTCTCCGTGACTTTGGTTATCCCTAACCCTAACTCCTTACTTGTGGTTTACTTTGGTCATTTGACCGTGCATTCACTATATCTTGTTGTCCTCATTATATTGTGGTGGTTCATTATATTGTGTTTTCCATTTCCTTGTAGAGATTATTTAGGCCTACACTTCATATTCCGCAATTCATACTTGCTACTATTGATATACTCTGTGATTAGTGTGAATTACTAACTTGTGTCATACACTTCCATATATTGTGATATTGCTCAAGTAAATTTGTGTAACTTACTTGAGTTTGCTTGTATCATTCAATTCCATATATTGTGATACAATTTGTGTAAGTTTGTATTGCTTACTAGTGGTTGTGTGTATTATTCATTTCCATATCTCGTGATATACATTGAGTAAGTTTGTGTGACTTACTTGTGCTTACTCATATCCTCGTTAGTCTCATCTTGTTTATGCTATGTTTTTGGTGCACTTAGTGAGCCTAGTATATTTAGGATTTGTGCTTGAGAAGTATCCGCTTAGTTTATTTCCGCATTAGGATATAGCCAAATCCATAAAAAGATTTTAAAATGCCTATTCACCCCCCTCTAGGCGACATCATGGTCCTTTCAATTGGTATCAGAGCCCGGTCTCTCCTTATTAGGCTTCACCGCCTAGAGAGTAATGATGTCGACTAGTGAACTAGTGCACGATGGCACATTTTGTTTTAATGGCACAAATTACATTATGTGGAGATTACGCATGCTTTGTCACTTTCGGGCCATGGGTCCAAATGCTTTGCGGATTGTTGTTATAGGGGATTCAAATCTAAAGTATGGACAATTTCCATCACTTGAGGATATGCATCTTGATATTCAAGTTTTGAGTGCCATTGATCAAGCTATATCCTTCGAAGTGTTTAAGGACATCTCAACTTGCAAGTCGGCTCATGGGGCTTGGACCAAACTTAAAGATATATATGGTGGGTCCAATCTTGATGAAGACAATATTCTTTTCGGGGAGTTAATGGAGGAGTTCTCCACATTTTTAAATCATGAAGAACTCTCTATTGCTTCCACCTCCAATTACTTGGACACTTCAATATCTTCCACTTCACCAACATGTAGCATGCCACAAGGTAATGACATGGTGATTGAAGAAATATCGTGTGATGATATGCTTGATCTCCCATGTTGCCATGATAGAAATGCTTTGGTTTCCTCTAGTTGTCCTATGACTAACCATGTAGAGGAAATCAAGAAAGATTAGGCATGCTTGATTGATTAAGAACCCTCTTCTCCAAAAGAATCATCATCAACCCCCTTTGTTCACATGTGCCTAATGGCAGGAGGTAATAACGAGGTATCATCTTCTCTTAGTGATAATGATGATAGTTCTAATGAGGATGATGATGATGACTTGACTCAAAATCTCTATGAGATTGGGAAAACTCTTCATAGAGCTAAAAATAACACTTATAAAAGGTTCCAAGATGTTCTTGCTTGCTTTCAAAAACGTAATGACTTATTTCTTAACGAGCAAGCAAAAAGTGAACAACTTGAACATGAACTTGCTAAGGCTCATCAATGTCTTAGTGATTTGAGGTCTTTAAAAGAAGAGACTGAAGTTACTCATTGTAAACTTAAAGAGTATTTTGAGCACCTTGACCTTGGCTACAAGAATGTCAAAGGAGAGCTCACCAAACTTTCCAAGTCTCATGGGGAACTTCAAGCTACTCATGCGGAGTCTCTCGTTTCGACATGCTCATCTCATATTGATAATGATGCTTGTGCTACTAACTCTATCTTGTGTGAAGCATCGATATTAAAAGAAAATGTTGAGCTTAGGACTCAACTTGATTTGCTAACTAGCAATTATGGGAAATTGGAAGAAAGTCATGAAAAGCTCTCGGGCACTCACGAGGATCTTCTAATCTCTAATGATGGGCTAAAGTTAGCTCATGAGGCTATGGTCACCAAGGTAAAATCGTGTGAGTCTCATGTGGATATTATCACACCTTCTACTCGAAATACCTTATTGTCATGTGCTAGTCCTTGCAATTCCTCTCTACATGATATTGATACATCTTGTGATGAATTGCTCACCATGCCTTGTTGCTCTAACAATGAATCTTCTATTTCCTCTAGTTCTTTTGTTAATACTAACCTTGTAGAGGAAAATAAAGAGCTCAAGGCCTAAGTCACTAGTTTGAAGAAAGACTTGGAAAAATGTTGTGATAATATCTTGAGTGTGCAAAAGGACCCTCAAGACAAAATAGGACTTGATTTCATCTCCAACAAAATGAAGTCCAAGAATAAGAAGAAGGGACAAGATCAAGTCAAGAATCCGGCCAACATTATTTGCTTCAAGTGCAAGAATGTCGGACACCATGTGAGATCTTGTCCATTGAAGAAGAAGGCTTCAAGTGTGAAGCATCAAGGGAAGTGGCCTCAAGTTCAATCTCAAGATAATGAAAGGCCTCTCCCCATGCTTAACCAAGATAATGTTCTCCAAGTTGAGAAAGTAAAGAAGAAGAGAAAGGGGAGCACATGTTGCTATATTTGCCATGAGAAGGGACACATATCTTCATCATGTCCCAACGGTAATGTGTCTAAGCCTCCAATTATCAATGATCATTATTCACTTAGGAAGGATGTTGTTGGTAATATGTTTGCCAAGTATGTTGGTGCCCAAAGTGGTTTGAAAGTGGACAAGACCATTTGGGTTGCCAAGCCTATTGTTACTAACTTCTTAGGACCCAACGTGGTTGGGGACCATCGAGCTCAAACTTGATCAATAGGTGTGTGGAGGGCATTGGAGACGTGGCTTGTTCATGAAGAAAAATTATTCTCACCATTCATTATGGTTCAAACCAAGTCAAGTGAATTATCATCATATTTGTCATTCCAATGCTCCTCGTGGCGGTAACTTGTATTTGTATTATCTACATTGAAAGTTACTAGCCCCATGCATGTTTAGGTTTTGTACCTAGCATGTGTTTTTATATGTTGTGTCTCCTAATATGCTTGATTTGTGTTATCTAGCATGTGTAGGTTGCAATGCATGTCATATATATGTGTGTGTAGTCTCGAGCCTTTATTGCTTCATTAGTTGAATCTTCCTTGGCTTTTTTGAGATATTAATGGATTATCACATTATGGGGTAGTGTTATGCTCTACGCACATCACAAACCTAATATGTGTATATATGTGGGATACCACCTAGTATTTATAGTGCAAGATTATTTATCTAGTCACTATGTGGTATGTCAAGTTCTTTCAAAACTCAAATTCTCATCCATTGATTATCTTTGGCTGGATTTCATATGCCTCTTATGTATAATACATGGATCATCACATTATGGGGGAGTGATATGCTTTGTGCATATCACAATCCTTGTTAATATGAACAATTGAGGGAAGCCACTTAGAATTTATATTTGAGATTATCTTATATCTCTATGGCATGCAATGCCTTGTTTACGTATGGCATTCGTGTGCGGTTTTGCCCATGGTTATCTTAAAAATCATATTTGGAAAATCGTTTGATTAAAGCTATTCCAGTTGTTGCTTTGCATGATGATCTTTCTAATTGAAATGTTAATAAGTTGCTATCCAAGCATTGTGTTTATTTCTAAAACTCTCATGTTATGATTGTGTTAGTATAGATGATCATGTACTTATTTGATTTCTACACCAAATGATAACTCGAAATACCATTTTGTTCGAGTTCATCTAAATGATTTGTATGGAGTTATGGGAGTTTGTTATCTCATTGTTTATAGCATGCTATATCTACTTGAGTGAGATATTCCTATGAGTATGTATGCAATGCATATCTTATATGCCCATTGGTTTTCCTTGGTTCATATGTTGTGCTTTGTGTGCTATCATATGTTGATTTGTCACTTTGATTCATTTTGGACAACATGAATGATGAGTGATGTTATTGGAAGCATTAAAGGTTATGTGTTCATTTGTCCAATTTGTATCTCCCTGGATTTTGGTAGGCTTGTCCACGCATATTTACTATGTGTAAATTCGCATGCCTTGTTTGCTTTATTTGATCCAATATATATATGTGGTAATTCCATCAAATTCTTAATAGCTAAGATGTGCATGAAATTCAAATTCATATCGATATGCACATACTTAAGTGGTTTTACCCTATGTGTTGTAGTTATGCTAACTACTTCGGACCCAATAAGTTTGGGTACCATATTGTACTTAAAATGTTTTAGGTACATTTGAGAAGCATTGGGTGCTTGGCTTATTCATGAAGGTGGTGGCACTACGAGAAAATTAGAGCCAAGCTTGGACATTTTATTGATCTACGACTTCATACCAATGCTATCTTGGTAACAAGTATTTACTTCATGCATATATATAGAAATGGGGGTCAACCTTGTGTAGGTTGCATCATGGCATGAATTTCTTGACTCGTTCCTATGATACTTGTTTCCTTTCTCAAAGCATCCCAACAATGATCTCTTGTTGCTAGTTGTGATGTCTTTGATGGTTGTGTGTTTGGAGTTCATTAATATACAATAAGATTATATTAAGCCATGTGCTATGCCTTCAAGCAAAGATCTCATTGGTATATTTTATGACTCCCATTTGGATATCTTATTCTTTCCTTTAGTAACTATTTCATGTGTACATCCTTCTTTGTGGAAATCATCTACCTAGAATCTTATACACATGAGAGAAGTTACATCTCTAGTTGATATCCCTATTCTTTCATGTCCACCGTTTCATTCTCTTTTTATATCTTTGGTGGCTCCATGGAAGCATCTGTTGTATGAGCGCGTGTCTTACCTCTTTGCATCTTAGTGCACTCATGTTTGGTGAAGACTATTGTCCTCATGCTTGTCTTGACAAGCCTATTACTTCCTATCTTCATCATGGGTTGTCACAATCTTTGATTTTTAAATTTGCGTATTAGTGAGCTTGTGAACCCATTTGCTTGATGTGTGTGTCTCCTGCATAACTTCGTGTGTATGGGAAGGACATGTCTTGCACCTTGTATCTCATTTACTCAAGACTATGTTGATGCTTAATTCTCATCCTTATATTAGTCTTCTCAAGTGCATTGACATGACTCACACACATCATTTTGGTTGTGCCTATTATTAGGTTGCCTCATTTACATGTTGCTCAACCATATGTTTGTTGCAAATGCGAGGCTTCTTTTCTTATCTATGCTTTCTTGCAATTGTTTTGTGTTCCGATTGATTTTGGGGGAATGATGATCCTAATTTGTGAACTTGTATCCAAATACAAAAAATTCTAAATAGCGCACAAATCATGGGGAGCTTCTCTATTTTCCTTAGAACACTCCTTTGCCCAAATCATACTATTCTTTTATCATTTTGGCTCGTTGGATATTTTGATTGCTTGCTTCACTTTGTGCTATGCAAATAAGATCAATTTGTGCCATGTGCTTTGTGCCATGTGCCTTGCTATTATGACTAGGCTCAAGTTGTATAATAGTGGATTCACTTGTGGATATCATGTTCTTATCAATTACAACCTTTTTGTGTATGCGAGTTTCTTTGTGGATGCATATCATGCTGACTATTGGCTACTTAGAACCTTTTATACACAAGAAAGTTCTTATCGGTATCATCTATTCCTTGTCGGCCACTTGGTTTGGTTCATTTTGACTCTTTGGTGGTTTCGGCAAGAGGTTGAAAGTGAGTGCTTGTATGCATTGCATATATCCCTGCGCACTTATGTGTTCTGGATGTATTTTAGACCCATACTTGACATGATGATCACATTGGATATTCCTATTATATCTTGTCCAAAATATGTTCTTTGGATCTTTTGAATATTTTCCTCCCATGTCTAATCTTAATTTCATATCATAGTATCTTGTTGCATTCTAGATCCTAAATATGGTGTGAGCTCCTCAAATTTTTCATCATTGAATATGTGCATTTGATTTCACTCACATTTTTGTGATATGCACACACTGAGGAGGAACTCATACTATATTGATCTTCTAGATTTTTTCATCCATTTTTGCATTTATTGCCAATGGGGGAGAAGTTTATAGGGTTTAAGATAAGTAATTTGTAGTGATTGTGTTCATATATTCATGCATATCTACCCTAGTTATATGTGCTTGGCATGAATGAGTATATAGAGAAAGCTTCACCAAGTTTATATCAACCAATATATGCACATGAAATTCGAAGTTAATTCACACATGCATATATTGTGGGGGAGCTTGCTCTATATATTGTGGTCTATTAACATCTAAAATTCATTATACAAACCCTCTTGTTCACATTGTCATCAATTACCAAAATGGGGGAGATTGCAAGTACATGTAGTCCCCATGTGTGGTTTTGGTAATTAATGACAATCCTTATGGACTAATGTTTGCATTGAGATATACATTTGAAGGTTAGTCCCATTGGAAATGATTGAAGTGTGGTTTTGGTAATTAATGACAATCCTTATGGACTAATGTTTGCATTGAGATATACATTTGAAGGTTAGTCCCATTGGAAATGATTGAAGAATAATGGAAGACAACTCCTTTTAAGCAACAATTACATGGAGATGATCAAAATGAAGTTCATTGGAGTATCTTAAGGGTTGCCATGCTTAGAGCTATGGTTTGAGCCATAATGGATCAAGATCTTAAAAGGATGATTTGAATGATGAATTCTAGGAGTGGCTCAAAGATATGATCATAATGGACTCATGTGTTGTGTCATGATTGATCAAGTATTCAAGCAAGCTATTCAAGTGAAGAATTCAATATACCCTTCAAGACGTCAAGATTAAATATGGAGTAGAGATATAGGTTGACCAAGATGAAGCTCAAAGATTGTAAGTGCATCTAGTGCCCCTTAGTGATTTTGGTGTATTGAAGACTTATAGGTTAAGGGACTAATGCGTTTGTGAGTGTACACAGGTCTATAAGTCTATGAGGAGTTTGATATTTACAGGAAAAGTCGACCCCTAAAAATAAATATCTTCAACTGAAGATTTTGATGTTTCTGAAGACTTTCATGAAGACTTTGAAAGTGAAGAAATTGGTGTGTCCGTGAAGACTTGATATTCATGCGAGGAATATGAAGCTTGAAGACTTTTGTTTTCATAGTTTTGTTTTTCTCTTTCTTGAGTCATAGGAAACACCGTATTGTTAAAGGGGGTCGAGGAAATACTAAGGAAAAATTTCCATGTGATGCTCAACTCAAAATCCTACACCTACCAATCCCTTCGAGTGAAGCCATTGGAAATCTCATACAGTTCAGTCAATTTCTTCAGTGACAGAGACGAAGTTCTTCTGGTCTCTAAGGAATTTTTCCTAACTGAGGAGTTAGGAATTCGCCAGTGCAGATTGCCTACACGGTGAGGAACATGATAGCCCTGAGGATTTTGCTACTCAAAATTCCGACCATTGTTGTGCTATGCGCCAGCTGTCCCAAAATATCTATCCACCTAACGGTCATATCATTGAAGGGCATTTATGTCTTATCATGTCGGGCTGCTCCCTAGGCTATAAATAGCCGCCCACTACAATCACTAGCTGGTTGGCTGCTCCGAGAGAAAGTGACACTTGTCATTTGAGAGCAACCCATCCTCCGAGGACTTTGAGCGAAAATCATCAAGTGAGGAAAAACCAAAAACCCAAAATCCAAACACCTACAAACCCCAAGTGATTGAGCATCACTGAAGAGATTGATCCTGCATGGATCCGACGCTTGTTACCTTTGAAGACTGTGCTTCTTCCAGACGGTTAGGCGTCATGGTCTAGAGCATCCAAGAGGAATTGTGGATCGCTGAGTGACCAAGTTTGTGAAGGTTTGGAAGTCGCCTGAAGACTTACCATGAGTGATTGGACGAGGTCTGTGTGACCTTAGTTCAAGGAGAATACGGTAAGGACTGGGTGTCCTAAGCTGCGTGTTCAGGACTGGGTGTCCGGGACTGTGTGTCCTCGAGTTTAAATACTCAGCCGCTCCAACCAGACGTACAACTGAGACATCAGTTGGAACTGGTCTACCAAATCATTGTCTTCACCAAGCTTACTGGTTCTATTCCCTCAACTCTTTCATTTCCTCATAACTGTGTTGTGTGTTTGTTCATATCTATGTTTGAAGACTCTGACTAAAGACTTTCTCAATTTCCTCAGTTCAATTTCTTCAGTCTGTTTGTCTTCATCATGTGTTATCCTGTGATTACGCTTCCTGTACTCTGTGCCTGTCTTCATTTCATCATGACGACTATGCTTGTATTCTGTTATGTTTACTTTTGAGTACTTATTCCGCTGGTAGTAGTTCTTCGCTAAGGAATTTCCTCACCAGCAAATTCCTCAGTGAAGAATTTCATAAAAATCGTCTATTCACCCCCCTCTAGTCGATATAACGCACTTTCAATTGGTATCAGAGATGGGTACTCCCTTGTTCTGTGTGATTTTGGTTTAACCGCCTGGAGTTTTAGTTATGTCGACCGCAGGTATGATCAAGGTCTCTGCTGGGTGTCCTACCTTCGATGGGACGGACTACCCCTATTGGAAGAATAAGATGCGAATGCATCTTGAAGCAATTGATAATGATCTCTGGTATGTTGTGGAAAATGGTGTTCCCTTAGTCATACCTTCTCTGAATGCTGCTGATGTGAAGAGATTCAAGCAACTCGACTCTCAAGCGAAGAATATCATATGTGGCCATCTGAGCAAAGACAGTATGGCAGAGTGAGTGCTTTGGAGACAGCGAAGCTTATCAGGGACAGGTTGTCCAAGGTGAATGAAGGAGTCTCAACTCAGCGTGACTCTCGAGTTGATGTTCTTCGCAATCTCTTCAACTGCTTCAAAAGACTCGATAATGAAAATGTTCAACAAACCTTCGATCGCCTCACTGACATCTCAAATGAGCTTCAAGCACTTGGTGCCACTGACATCACCGACCATGAGGTGGTGAAGAAATTGTTGAGATTGCTTGATTCCTCATTTGACACTCTGGCATTGATGATACAAGAACGTGCTGATTACAAGTCACTTGATCCCGCTGATATTCTCGAGAGGCTAAATACTCATGAGTTCCAACTTGCTGAAAAGAAAGATCTTTATGGTTCAAGCTATGGCAGAACACGTACACTGAAGGCCAAGGTAGTATCTGAGTCCGAAGATGAAGACTCTGGTAGCAGCCTTGGTGATCCTGAAGAACTGAGCCATGATCTGGCTCTGCTCGTGAAGAAGTTCCAAAAGTTCTCAAGACGTGGTTGCCTTGGAAGATCCTCGAGGAGCAATGATTCCTCATCTAGTGACTACAAGAAGAGGCTCTGTCACAAATGCGAGAAACCTGGACATTTCATTCAAGATTGTCCTCAGTGGGAAAAGGAATCAAAGAAGAAGAAATACAAGGATTACAGCTCTGATGATGCGAAGAAAAAGAAGAAATCCACAAAATCCTCATCATCAAAATCCTCAAAGCCTTCATATCACAAGAAGAGCATCTCCAAGAAGGCCAGGGCATTCATTGGCAAGGAAATGGACTCTGAGGCTGAATCTGAAGAAAATGAGGAAGAGGAGTCATCTGAGGAGTCCGAATCTGGAGTGGCGAGCCTTGCTCTCGCTACTGCATTCGTCAGCAAGTCTATCTTCAACACTGAAGAAAATGACCTCACCAACAAGGCTGATGAAGGCGATGATGACTACGCTCCCACCTATTGCTTCATGGCAAAGGGTGCCAAGGTACTCAAATATACCTCCTCTGAATCAAGTGAGAATGAATCTGATGAAAACCTTAAGCCCAACTATTCTAAACTTGCTAAGATTGCTATAAAACAACAAAGGGCTTTAGAAAAGGTTCAAAACATGCTGAATAAAAGTGATGATATGTTGGGTGAAGAAATGGATCGCACTGAAACTTTGACTGAAAATCTTCAGAGACTTCAGTCCAAGCTTGACAAACTTCAAAGTCATCATAACACTCTCTTATCGGATCATGAGAAGCTTTCTTATGAATTTCTTCAAAGAAATCAAGACCTTGAGAAGCTAAGAGTGACTTATGAAGATCTTCAGAAGGAGCACGATTCATTACTTGCTCAATAAATCAGCGCATCTCAGGAAGAATTTGTTCCTCCATGCTTGAAGTGCATTGAACGTGAATCTGCTAATTCTTCACCTGAATGTTCAAATGCTGTTAATGTTTCAAATTCTTCACATGCCTCTGCTATCACTAATTCCTCATCTGAGGACATTGCTAGTATCACTGACGATGCAGGGCTGAGGGAATTGTACACGACAGGCATGTACAAAAGCCTCAAAGGGCATCAAGCTCTTTGTGATGTGCTTAAAAAGAAGATCCTCAACAGGAACCCTAGGAAAGAGGGTATCGCCTTTGAGAGGAAACTCAATGCTGATGGTACATATTGGAAGCCTGAGCAGTACCCCAAAACTACATGGGTTGCTGCAAAGGGACCTCCAGTTGATCCATCTAACTTATCTGGATTTGCATGTGAATCTCCTCATTCTGATGATGAGTCAATTGACTCCAACTATAAACTGTTCAAAAATCAGAGTGGTGAAGTATTTGCTAGATATGTTGGCACTAACTGCAGGAACGGCTCCCCGATGAAGAAAATCTTGGTTCCCAAAAGATGCCTTGAAAATCTTCAGGTGAATGTCATCATGACGCCACCTGTGAAGAATAGGAACCCCAGATCAAATTCCTCATACGGACCAAATTCCTCATATGGATCAAAGTCCTCATATGAACATCATCGTGCTAACCAGTCTGTTTCGCAGGGAAGATCTAAGGATTATGGATATGTGCATTATTCTTCAAATCATTATGTCCATAAGTCCTCGAAGAATTTCTCTGCATACTCTTATGCTTACTCTAACCCCTTTTATGTGAAACGAAATGGACTGGCTTCTATGCCATCCTTCTCGTATGGAGCTCGCAGAATGATGAACTCTTTGCCACCCCTTCATATGTGGGTGGTGAAGAAAAAGAACTAATCTCTTTTGCAGGGTCAGGTCTCCAGGCGCACGTAATCATCTGAAGAATTTGCTGGAGACCTGAGCATGTCTGATAGGACGCAGGCTAATCATGAAGAAATGAACTTTCATTTCTCACATCCTCATATTGCTTTATCAGTTCTTTTACTTGATGAAATTGATCTGATGAATTGATGTCATATTCTTTACTTATGAAGTATATGAGTTTGTAAGCTGCACTAATTCGTCTGCAGGATGATCAACCCAAAGCCACTGAGTGGGTCCTCGATAGTGGATGTACAAACCACATGACTGGTGACAAGAATCTATTGATGGATGCTCCATTATCTCCGTCGCATCTGAAGCATATCATCTTTGCTAACAAAGGCAAAAGTCAGGTATTGGGTCTAGGTAAGGTTGCGATTACAAAGGATCGACACATGGACAAAGTCATGCTTGTTGAGTCCTTAGGATACAACCTTATGTCTGTCTCAATGCTTTGTGATCTTGATATGGTTGTTGTCTTTGGCAAGTACCGTTGTGTTGTGGTTATGGAAGCTGACAATTCCAAAGTCTTCGAAGGCTTTAGGAGAGGAGACCTGTATATTGTTGATTTCTCTATAGGACCACAACCAGCCGTGTGCTTACTTGCAAAAGCTTCAGAAGGCTGGCTCTGGCATCGATGACTTGGTCATGCAGGCATGAGGAATTTGCACATGCTTGCGAAGAAGAAGCATGTCATTGGCATCGAGAATGTCAAATTCCTCAAGGATCACCTATGCGGAGCCTGTGAAGCTGGGAAGATGACGAAAGCCAAGCATCCAGCAAAGACTATCATGACCACCACTCGCCCGTTTGAATTTCTTCACGTGGATCTCTTTGGTCCTAATCATTATTATGCTATTTCAAATGAAGCATCTCAATATGGCTTTGTTATTGTTGATGATTATTCTCGCTACACATGGGTACACCTTGTTACTTACAAACATGAAGTGCAGGAAGTCTTCAAACAATTTTCTTCGAGGGCTTCAACCAACTTTGGTGTGAAGATCAAGCACATCAGAAGTGACAATGGCACTTAGTTCAAGAATTCTGGTCTCGATGACTATCTTGATGAACTTGGTATTACTCATGAGTTATCTGCTCCTTACACTCCTCAGCAGAATGGCGTCATGGAGCGCAAGAACAGGACTCTTGCTGAGATGGCTCGCACTATGCTTGATGAATACAAAATGCCTCGTCGTTTCTGGACTGAGGCAATTGATACTGTGTGACACATCATCAACAGAGTATATCTTCACAAATTCTTCAAAAAGACTGCATATGAACTCCTCACTGATAAGAAACCCAATGTAAGTTATTTCAAAGTCTTCGATGCTAAATGTTGGACTAGAGATCCTCATCACAACTCAAAATTTGCACCGAAAGCACATGAAGGTTTTATGCTTGGTTACGGAAAGGACTCGCACACCTACAGAGTCTTCAACAACGTTCTTCACAAAGTTGTTGAAACTATAGATGTGCGGTTCGATGAAACTAATGGCTCGCAAAGAGAGCACCTACCTACTGTGATAGATGAACCAGCACCTGAGGAAACTATCAAGTTCAAGGCTACTGAGGATGTCATTCCTACTGAAGAATCTGCTGAAGAATTCATTCCAGAACATGAAGAACGTCGGGCTAATGCACCTGAAGAAAATGGTGCTGAAGAAAACGCTGATCAAATTCTTCAACGACAACCAGCTCATCCTCGCATTACAAAAGAAGTGCAAGTTGAAAAGATCGTCAATGACATCAAAGCGCCAGGTCCTCTCACACGCTCAAAAGCTTCACATTTGTCTAACTTTTGTGGGCACTATGCTTTTGTCTCTATTACAGAGCCCACTAAGGTAGATGAAGCATTTCTGGAGCCTGAGTGGATTCAGGCCATGCAAGAAGAATTACATCAGTTTGATCTCAACAATGTCTGGGAACTGGTCAAACGTCCAGATCCTCGCAAGCACAATATCATCGGCACAAAGTGGATCTACCGCAACAAGCAAGATGAAAATGGCCTTGTGGTGAGGAATAAGGCACGGCTTGTAGCTCAAGGCTACACACAGGTTGAAGGAATTGATTTCGATGAAACTTTTGCACCTGTTGCTAGACTTGAGGCTATTCGCATATTACTTGCTTATGCTAACCATCATGATATCACTTTATATCAAATGGATGTGAAAAGTGCATTACTCAATGGTAAGCTTGAGGAAGAAGTATATGTTGCTCAACCCCCAGGTTTTGAAGATCCAAAGAATCCTGACAAAGTCTTCAGACTCAACAAGGCCCTCTATGGCCTCAAGCAGGCCCCACGGGCTTGGTATGATACCTTGAAGGAACTCTTCAAGAAGAAAGGCTTCAAACCCGGTTCACTCGACCCTACTGTCGGTGTCAAAACCGGCGGATCTCGGGTAGGGGGTCCCGAACTGTGCGTCTAGGCCGGATGGTAACAGGAGGCAAGGGACACGAAGTTTTAGCCAGGTTCGGGCCCTCTCGATGGAGGTAAAACCCTACGTCCTGCTTGATTAATATTGATGATATGGGTAGTACAAGAGTAGATCTACCACGAGATCAGAGAGGCTAAACCCTAGAAGCTAGCCTATGGTATGATTGTTGATGTGTATGTTGTCCTACGGACTAAAACCCTCCGGTTTATATAGACACCGGAGAGGGTTAGGGTTACATAGAGTCGGTTACAATGGTAGGAGATCTGAACATCCGTATCGCCAAGCTTGCCTTCCACGCCAAGGAAAGTCCCTTCCGGACACGGGACGGAGTCTTCAATCTTGTATCTTCATAGTCCAGGAGTCCGGCTGAAGGTATAGTTCGGCTATCCGAACACCCCCTAATCCAGGACTCCCTCAGTAGCCCCTGAACCAGGCTTCAATGACGACGAGTCCGGCGCGCAAATTGTCTTCGGCATTGCAAGGCGGGTTCCTCCTCCAAGTACTTCATAGAAGATTTTAAACACAAAGATAGTGTCCGGTTCTGCAAAATAAGTTTTCCACATATTGCCGTAGAGAGAATAATATTTACACAAATCTAATCTGCTGACGTATTCCGTCGTGTGACACACCACGGCCAAGCCTTTATCCAAGTCATTTAATTGTCCCACCTCAGCGCGTCATGCGAGGCGGCTTCCTTGGCACGTCTTGTCAAAGCAGAGATCGTGCCCCCTTATTCCGGGATTCTCATTAATACGGGCGTGGGTAACCCAACCGCGCCTTTGATTACGGTGCTTGGAGATAAGCAAGTTTTACCAGGCTGGTGGGGACATGTAGTCGCGTCCACCCATATAAGGGGATAAGGATTCACCTTTTCAACCACGCCTTCTTCCTCCTTTGCCTATCCATTCTTGCGCACTCAAGCTCCAGCGCCCAAGTCCGCACTACCACCTCAACCTTCTCCAGTCATGTCCGAAGTGGGAGGCAAGTGGATGGTCTCCTCCGTCACGGAGGGACACATCAAAAAGCTGAGGAAGGCCGGATATCTGGCGAGTGCATCGCGCACCGGCTTCCCAAAAAGGGGCAGCTCATCCCCACTCCTAGGCCCCATGAGAGGGTGGTATTCCTCACCCATTTCCTCCGCGGACTGGGCTTCCCTCTGCATCCATTTGTCCGAGGGCTCATGTTCTACTACGGCCTGGATTTCCACGATCTGGCCCTGAACTTTGTCCTCAACATCTCGGCGTTTATCGTCGTGTGCGAGGCTTTCCTCCGCATCCGCCCCCATTTCGGCCTATGGCTTAAGACTTTCAACGTCAAGCCGAAGTTGGTGCGCGGCAGCCAGGCGGAGTGCGGCGGTGCCATGGTTGGCAAGATGGCCAACGTCTTGTGGCTCGAGGTCTCCTTTGTGGAGACCCTGAAGGGGTGGCAATCATGGTGGTTTTACGTCACCGAGCCGCGCGACGCCGAATGGGTCGCACCCCCTGAGTTTCGATCCGTCCCCCCTACGCGGCTCACCTCCTGGAAGGAGACGGGCCTGTCTTGGGGTAAAAAAGGAGAGCTGACCGGACTCCAAAAATGCATCCAAACCCTGGTGGACAAGAAGCTCAAGCTTGTCAACGTAGTCCAGGTTATGCTCATCCGCCTGATCCTCCCGTGTCAACGACGGGCTTTCAATCTGTGGGAGTTTGACCCGGCGCAGCATCAAACTCTAAACAGGCTCTTTGACACGACGTACGAAGATGCCTGGAGGATGCTTTTCAAGGGCGCCGAGTCTCCTGCATCCGCTACCGAGGATCGCGGATTCAGTACTCAGCATCACGCTCATGCGGTAAGCTGTTTTTTTCCTTTTACAGGGTATCAGTTTTCCATAGTCTGACTCTATGCGGGATCTAAGCTCCCTTTCCTCTGACAGGATTGGCAGGTGACGTCCGGACAGATCAACTGTCCAGCCCCTTTGCCCGAAGGCCCAGCGGACGCTCGCTTGGCGAGGCTGCTGGTTTCGGCGCCCTATGTGGTGCCGGAGAAGAAGGCCACGAAAAGGGCCATGGGGACTCGAAAGAGCGTCCGGCGCCAGGAGGTGTCGGATTCATCATCCGACGGTCCCGAAGCGCCTTCCTCTCGTGAAGACGAGGAGGAAGAAGAAACCTCTCCCCCTCCAGCGGGAGGAGAGAAGAAAAGGAAGGCCGCCCTCTCTGAGGAGGCCGGAGGGTCCAAGAAGGGAAAACCCTTCCTCCGAACTACTTTGTCGACGCCGACGACGGCGGAGATGAGTGGCAGCCCAGGGCCAAGCCCCTGGCAAAATCGTAAGTATCCGAATACCGGAGTAATTCATAGTATTCATTTATTGCACAGCTTTCCCTTATGTCGAATGTGTTTATGCAGCCCACCCAAAGACCGGCTCGACGCGTCGTCGAGCGGCTCACTGGACTCGTTGGACGTGAACTCACTTCCGACGGCTTCCTCCCCCCGCCCTATGGACGACACCGAAGTGTTGTCCCAACAGGTTCCAATCCGGGAGGAAGTGGTCCTGGAGGCGCCGCAAGGCGACCTCCCGGACTCCAGGAGTAAAGGGGATGAAACCCCCAGGGCTCCAAGTCCGGCTCTAGGCCGGCCACCGCTCCGGAACCTTCAAAGGTTCCGGAGTCCGGCGGGGGACCTCCTTCCAAGAGGAGCAAGTCCACCGTGCCGGCGGCCTCCATCCAACCGGAGGCGCCAGACAATATGCCGGAGGCGCTCCAAGGCGCCTCCATCGACGAGGAGCACCGCGCTATTATGAGTGCGGTGGTCCAAAAGGTTCAGTCCGCAAAAAACAGACTGACTGAAGCTTGTACTAGCCTTTTGACAGGCTTCGAGGTAAGTAAAGAAAGTGTAAATAATAGTACCGCATAGACAGTAGCCCCTGATGCTCTGTTTGGCATTCGGGAAGAAAAGCCGAATAGAGGATCAAATAGAATTCGCAGGAGTCTGACAAAAATGAGTCAATATGCATGTGCAGGCTACCCTGCTTGCGTCCGGCGCACTAACTGCGGAAGTGGACACGCTAAAGCAGGACCTCGAAAGGTCCGAGCAAGAGCTCGAGCGTGCCAAGAAGCAGCTCGAGGACAATGAAGGTAAGAAATACCTTGTTAAAAAAATATATATATATAAAAGGTGCAATTGCAAAAAATGACAGGATTATCGTGGCTATTGTAGGGGCCACGTCTGAGGTGGCGACCCTTAAGCAAGCGTTGGACGAGGCCGAGAAGAATTCGGCCTCGGAGTGCACCGAGCGGGAGAAGTATGAGGCCGAGGTTGGCAAGGTGCGGCAAGAGCTCCAGGCTCTCATGGAAAAACATGAGAGTTTGGAGCGTGACTCGAAGACGCAAGCGTTCGAGCTTGCGGTGGCTATTGAAAATGTCAAATCTGCCAAGGCCGAATCCCAGAAGACCCTCCAGGAGTTGGATGAGGTGAAGAAGATAGCGGCAGGTAAGGCATTCTTTATGCAAAGTAAACACATAAACGTGAGTTACTTGATACTTACCCGAATCCGGAGCTCTCTAGGGGCATTTGCAGATCTTCCCCGGAGTGTATCCGATGCCGCCGCATTCTATCGAGCCGAGGAGGGCAGCTCGACAGAGAAGGTGTTCTGGTCTCAGTATGCTGAGGCCGGACACCCCGTGCCCCTGAGCGACCAGCTGAAGCAACTAGTCGAGCTCCACAAGGCGGCTGAACAGGACATGAAGGGCCTCATAGTTCGGTTGTGGCCTGGAGAGGCTCTACCTAGGAGCTATTTTGGGTTGGTGCGGCGGCTGGTGGAGGCCTGTCCGAGGCTTGAAGACATCAAGCGCCCCGTCTGCATTGAAGGTGCCCGTAGGGCCCTTGCCCATGCTAAGGTGCACTGGGGCAAGCTAGATGCGGAGAAGCTTGTGAAGGACGGGCCACCGCCGGGGAAAGAGCATCGTAAGCCCGAGAATTATTATAAGGATGTTCTGAAGGGTGCCCGCCTTGTTGCGGATGAATGTACCAAGGATGTATTTTTTGAGTAAAACCCGCTCGTATTATCCTGTGCACTGAAAACTTGTTCATATGCGCTAAGCAATGTTGTTTGGAATTTAAAATATTACCTTCTCTGCGGCTGTTTATCAATTCTGAGAGATGGCGAGTCGTCGGCTTCTGCCCCCATGCCACTAGTGCTGGGGTGTTCGGGGATAAACATGAGCGCTCCTTTTCCCATGTTTGGGTCCATCGAGGGAGGCGCTCAACCCAACGAACGAGGCAATCGGACTATAATGCATGAACACTCTCACTTAGCCATAGAATTCTATAATTTTAAATTTCGGCGAAGCCCCTAGTATTCGGAAGACCGAGTTCGGGGCCCTATCCACGCCTTGGCCGGACAGAGCCGACTCCTCGCCCTAAGCAGCATAAGTCTTTAGGGACTCGAAAAAACCTCTCGAACAGCGACCAGCTCTCGCTTCATCATGATGGTCAGTTTTAGCTTTCTCCACTGAGGTGCTCGGCCCAGCTCAACTGGGGCACAATCGCAGTGGTTCTCCTAGTGCTACCTTAGCCGATATAGCGGAACGTAAGGCACCAAAACATAGGAGCCGGGCAAACCCAACTATTGACCCAAGGCATGATTCAGAGCCGATGCATATAGTGCTATAAGTTCGGGGTGCCGCACTTGTGAAAGTGTTCGGACTTCTCACACCATATTGAGGGGTGCTAAAAGCCCCTGGCGTATTTTGGCCGTACCAACGTGTACGGGTGCAACATGTCGTTAAGGAACATTTATTTATAAAAAGATAATGCAAAAATAGACAAAAGCTATGCATTGTTTAAAAATAGCTGCGATCAAAGCAGAACGATACAAGTAGTGCGATAAACGAAAAGTTGGACTATTTAACATGTCTGCTCCAGGGGCAAGCTGCGGAATAGTATGCGGAACGGGTATACTGCTCGTGATAGAGACCACCTGGGAGTTCCATAGTGCGGCGTGGCTTGTCTGCTTCCCTGGTTCTTGCGTCGTTTGTGCGGCAATTGAACTGCCGAACAGGCCTTCCGAAGGATGAAGTCCTGAAAGTAAGAGAAAATTAAAAAATCGGCAGCCCCTGGTACGGTTTAAGCCGTGTATTGGGCGCGCCGTGATGGTGCCCCTCCCCTGTGCCCATGGTATCTCTAGAGCGTAGTTATGTACGCGAAGTACTAACGTCGCCTTTTTGCGAGGGTTGGGGTTGGGACCGCATTGCTACGCCTGCTCGGAACGTGCCAGGCGGTCTTGTTGTAGGTTACTCCGGGCGCGCTTGACGGTGTCCGGACGTTTAATGGCCGGACTGGAGAACTGCCTGGAGAGGCTGCTTTGTACTTCCGCTGCAAGGGCCGCCGTGTGCTCCTCCATTCGGAGGGAGCGTTCAGTGTTTGCATTGACCATAATTACTCTACGAGGGCCTGGCATCTTGAGCTTAACGTCGTAGTGCGGCACCGCATTGAATTTGGCGAATGCGGTTCATCCGAGCAGTGCATGATAGCCACTGCAGAATGGGACTATGTCGAAGATCAATTCCTCGCTTCGGAAATTGTCCGGGGATCCGAAGACCACTTCAAGTGTGACTGAGTCTGTAAGTTGGCCTCTACACCTGGTATTACGCCTTTAAAGGTCGTTTTGGTGGGTTTAATCCTCGAGGGATCGATGCCCATTTTTCGCACTGTATCCTGGTAAAGCAGGTTCAGGCTGCTACCACCGTCCATGAGGACTCTAGTGAGATGAAATCCGTAAATAATTGGGTCTAGAACCAATGCGGCAAATCCGCCATGACGGATGCTAGTGGGATGGTCTCTTCGATCAAAGGTGATCGGGCAGGAGGACCATGGGTTGAACTTTGGGGCGACTGGCTCTACCGCGTATACGTCCCTTAACGCACGCTTCCGCTCTCTTTTGGGGACGTGGGTGGCGTATATCATGTTCACCGTCCGCACTTGTGGGGGAAAACCCTTCTGTCCCTTGTTGTTCGGCGGCCGGGGCTCCTCGTCGTCATCGCTATGCAGCCCCTTGTCTTCATTGTCGGCGCTTAACTTGCCTGCCTGCTTGAACACGCAACAATCCCTGTTGGTGTGATTGGCCGGCTTTTCGGGGGTGCCATGTATTTGGCACAAGCGGTCGAGTATTCGGTCCAAGCTGGATGAGCCCCTAGGATTCCTTTTGAATGGCTTTTTCTGCTGACCGGATTTAGAGCCTCTGAATCCGGCATTAACTGTCGTATCACCTGCATTGTCGCCGTTAATGCGGCGCTTCTGCTTGTTGCGACGCGACCTGCCACTACTGTCCCTGGTGTCCGAATTACCAGGGTCCTTGGTTATATTGTTGCTACGAGCAAGCCAGCTGTCTTCTCCCGCGCAAAAGCGGGTCATGAGTGTCGTGAGTGCTGCCATAGATTTCGGCTTTTCCTGTCCGAGGTGCCGAGCCAACCACTCGTCACGGATATTGTGCTTGAAGGCTGCTAGGGCCTCGGCATCCGGACAGTCGACTATTTGATTTTTCTTTGTTAGGAACCGTGTCTAGAATTGTCTGGCCGATTCCTCTGGCTGCTGGATTACATGACTTAGGTCATCGGCGTCTGGGGGTCGCACATAAGTGCCCTGGAAATTGTCGAGGAATGCGGCTTCCAGGTCCTCCCAACAATTGATTGACCCTGTTGGCAAGCTGTTGAGCCAATGCCGAGCTGGTCCTTTAAGCTTGAGTGGGAGGTATTTGATGGCGTGAAAATCATCGCCGCGGGCCATGTGGATATGAAGGAGATAATCCTCGATCCATACCGCAGGGTCTATTGTGCCATCATATGATTCGATGTTTACGGGTTTGAAACCCTCGAGGATTTTATGATCCATTATTTCGTCTATAAAGCATAGTGGGTGTGCGGCGCCTCTGTACTGGGCGATATCATGACGTAGCTCCAATGAGCTTTGTCTACTGTGTTCGGCCCTGCCGAATTTGTGGTCGGCGTGACGGTTACAGTCTCGAGTCGTGGGGTGCCCACGCGATCCGTAGATCGATCGTGTTTGCCTTGCCTTGTCCTCCAACATGTCTCGTAAGTCCGGCGCATATTCACGTGCCTTGGTACGGGGTGCGGCTTGAGTGGAGGGCCAGGAGGCCTCTCTGTCGCGGCCACGAGGTGGCCGTTCGTCTGCATCAAGTGCTTCCTCCTCTAATCGGGGTAGCAACTTGTGCTTTGGGTAGCTCTTGGAGGGGCGTTCGAGTTCATGCTCTTCGGCCGCAAGGACTTTAGTCCATCTGTCAACCAGCAAATCTTGATCAGCTCTGAGTTGTTGCTGTTTTTTATTGAGGCTTCTTGCTGTGGCCATAAGCCTGCATTGGAAACGCTTTTGCTCAACGGGATCCTCTGGCACAACGAATTCGTCATCATCGAGGCTTGCCTCGTCTTCGGAGGGAGGCATATAATTATCGTCCTCGACCTCTCTGTCTGCCGCTCTCTCATGAGGGCTGGTTTCTCCATCCTCCTATGCTAAACCTTGCTGGAGGAGGTTTTCTTCGGCACTCTCTAGAGTATTATTGTCTCCCGTGCTGGAATCGCCGTTTTTGTGTTGGCGGGATTTTGAGCGGCGCCACTGACGCCGGCGCTTGGGCTATTTCTTGGAGGGGTCATCCTCCGCTGTTCCATCGCCCTCTCCCTCTTTTGGGGTGTCCACCATTTATATGTCATATGACGAGGTGGCTTTCCAGGGCCTAGTAGGCGCTGGTTCTTCATCATCTCCTTCATCGGCGTCCATACCGTCGATGTCTTCGGAGTCGAAGTCGAGCATGTCGGTTAAGTTGTCGACAGTGGCTACAAAGTGGGTGGTGGGTGGGTTTTGAATTTCTTCATCGTCCGTACCCCAACCTTGCTGACCGTAGTCCGGCCAGGGCTCTCTTGATAAAGAGAGAGACTTCAGTGACTTCAGGATATCACCGAAAGGCGAGTGCTGAAAGATGTCTGCGGTAGTGAACTCCATGATCGGCGCCCAGTCGGATTCGACTGGCAGGGGCGCGGAGGGTTCGGAATCCGGAGAGGAGTCCGGCTCCTTGGAGTCACGAGCCTCGCAGAGTACGGGGCTGGTGTTCGGCTCAATCGCCGTTTGGATCGCAGCCCCCGAGGTGGCGTCCAACCGCCCATCCTCAATCGGCGCAGTTGACTCCGAACTAAGGGTCGGAGCCGGTGCGAGTGCGGCCTCCAGGGCACCATTCGGCGGCAGAGTTAGATCATGCTCGTCATGACAGTGCGGCGTGCTCGGCAGTGGCTCGAATCTGTCGAAGATCAAGTCCCTGCGGATGTCAGCCATGTAGTTTAAACTTCCGAATCTGACCTGACGGCCAGGGGCGTAGCTTTCGATCTGCTCTAGATGGCCAAGTGAATTGGCCCGCAGTGCGAAGCCGCCAAAGACGAAGATCTGTCCAGGGAGGAAGGTCTCACCCTGGACTTCATCGCAATCGATGATCGTAGGAGCCATCGGGCCTGACGGTGACGGCACAGAGGAACTCCCAATGAAAGCACCAATATCGGTGTCAAAACCGGCGGATCTCGGGTAGGGGGTCCCGAACTGTGCATCTAGGCCGGATGGTAACAGGAGGCAAGGGACATGAAGTTTTACCCAAGTTCGGGCCCTCTCGATGGAGGTAAAACCCTACGTCCTGCTTGATTAATATTGATGATATGGGTAGTACAAGAGTAGATCTACCACGAGATCAGAGAGGCTAAACCCTAGAAGCTAGCCTATGGTATGATTGTTGATGTGTATGTTGTCCTACGGACTAAAACCCTCCGGTTTATATAGACACCGGAGAGGGTTAGGGTTACATAGAGTCGGTTACAATGGTAGGAGATCTGAACATCCGTATCGCCAAGCTTGCCTTCCACGCCAAGGAAAGTCCCTTCGGACATGCGACGGAGTCTTCAATCTTGTATCTTCATAGTCCAGGAGTCCGGCTGAAGGTATAGTTCGGCTATCCGAACACCCCCTAATCCAAGACTCCCTCACCTACTCTTTTCACTAAATCTTATGATGGTGAATTGTTTGTGTGCCAAATATATGTTGATGATATTATCTTTGGCTGTACTGACCAACGTTATAGTGATGAATTTGCCTATATGATGAGTGAAGAATATCAAATGTCTAGGATGGGAGAGTTGAAATTCTTCTTAGGTCTTCAAATTCGTCAACAATGCAATGGCATATTCATATCTCACGAGAAATACCTCAAGGATGTACTGAGGAAATTCGGCATGCAAGATTGTAAAGGCGTCAAAATTCCTATGCCCACAAATGGCCACCTGTGCACTGATGAAAATGGTATTGACTTCGATCATAAGGTATACCGCTCCATGATAGGTTCCTTATTGTACTCATGTGCATCTAGGCCAGATATAATGCTTAGTGTTTGCATGTGTGCCCGATTTCAAGCTACACCGAAGGAATCACACCATAAGGCTGTGAAGCATATTCTTCGATATCTAGCTCACACACCAACACTTGGATTATGGTACCCCAAGGGCTCGGCTTTTGATCTCATTGGATATTCTGACTCTGACTATGCTGGTGATCGTGTGGACCGCAAGTCAACATCTGGTACATGTCATTTCCTCGTACGATCTTTGGTCTGTTGGTCCTCGAAGAAACAAAACTGCGTATCACTATCTACTACTGAAGCTGAGTACATTGCCGCTGGTTCTTGCTGTGCCCAATTGCTATGGATGAAGCAAACTCTCAAGGACTACGGCGTGAAAATGAAGAATGTTCCTCTCTTCTATGACAATGAGAGTGCCATCAAGATTGCTCACAACCCAGTTCGGCACTCGAAGACAAAGCACATTCAGATTCGTCATCATTTTCTTCGTGATCATGTGTTGAAGGGCGACATTTCTGTTGAGCATGTGAAGACTGAAGAACAGCTAGCCGATATCTTCACAAAGCCCTTGGATGAGAAGAGATTTAGCAAGTTGCGGTGTGAGCTAAATATCCTAGAATCTTCGAATGTTCTTTGAAAAGGACACTCATCCTAACACTTATGCAAAATTGATGACTTAGATGTGCAAGACATGAAGAAACATTTTTCTTCAATCAATGAAGAATAACACTCTTAGTGTGAAGAAATTAATGAAGAATTTGATTCTCAGAACCCTACGATAATTGTACACGGTGTCTGAAATCATCATTCTTATACGGTGGGTCACGCCACCACCAAACGTTGAAATTCCTCAAATTATTCATATTCTTCAACTTTGCATAGTCTTCACTTGTCCCGTCGTTTTTCTTCAAGTTGGTTTTCTACTAAGTGAATGTGATCGGACCCTTCCCCTCTATGCTATACTCAACCCAATCTGTTCACAAATTCTTCATGCGCGTTCTATTTGAAACTCGTTCAAAATCTTCATTGTGTCCTTGTCAGCTGAAGAAATTGCGAACGGAACTTTAAAACCTATCTTATCGAAATTTTCGGCTTTGCCGCTCAAACCGTTCCGCATCCCATGATACACTTATCCACTCACCCACGATCTAACACGATCTCCACCTCTCACTACGTGGGTGACACATTTCATGCGAATGAGAAGGGTCAGGGGCACGTTTGTCCAATTTCTTCGGGCGAGCAGTTTTTCACCGTGGCTATAAATACCCCTCCTTCCCTTCCTCACTTCTTTTACTCCACTCGACCTCTCTCTCCAGCTCGAGCTTCTCAAACCCTAGCGCCGCTGCTACTTCATCGCCGCCGGTGAGGAAGAGCTTCACTGCCTCGACCTCGTCGCCGACGTACTCGCGCCGACCGCGGAAATCTTCACTCCACCGCCGACGTAGTCGTCTTCCTCCGCCAAGTTAGGGCGTGGAAGATCTGCACAGACGAACTTCACATCTCCTCACTCCAGTTCGTCGTGTTCTTCGTCCAGGGTAATTAAAAGTTACTTTTACTACCCTCGTTGATTCGAATGATTATCTACAAAATCTTCAAAGGTGTTTTTCTTCATATCTTCACACACTAAAACACCTCACATATTATTCGTTCTTGATTCGTTTCTCTAAGCCATGTTTTCTTCAAGATTCATCAAATGTGTGGATTTTTAATTTACACATCTCTGGAACCTAAGACAAAGAAAGCTTAGTGAAATTCTTCAAGACTCATTTGGTCAAATTCCTCAAACTTGTTATTTTTACAAAACCTTCTGAGAACGCATATGACCTCTCCAAATTCCTCGCAACTATACTCTGTTCACAGGTACACATGTCAGCTGCTGAATCACTAGGTTCTCATCAACTTAACTCATTTGCAGCGTTCCTCGAAGAAAAGTTGCATACTTCTTCAGAGAATTCGATTGTTCAAATTCCTCAACTGAAGAAAATGGCTGATGGTAAAAGGCCACAGAAAGGAGGAAAGAGGCCTGAGGTAAATAAAGTGTTTGAGATCCCTGATGACATATATGCTGGGTACTGCACACCTACTGAGGAAACCAAGAATGAGCGCAAAGTGCGCAAACAGAGGATAGAGAGGAGATGGGCAAGAGAATGGAGGGAGTACAGATATGTCACTCCTAAGTACATGAAGAAATTCGCACTCAATCCTCCATGCCCAAGAGCTCCATTGGCACCTGGCCAAATCGCTGTCCCACCAGCCTCAAGCGCGGTGAGGACTATCCTAATGAATGGGCCAAGTGCCAAGCCAAGCTGGCTAAGCAAGCCAGAGAAGCAGTGAGGAAATTTAATGAAGACTCTGCTGCTGCTGCCTCTGCTGAGGCCTTTGCTGTCAAGCCAAAGAAGGCTATGTCAAAGAAGCCTGCACGCAAGCCAAGTGCTTCACCAACAATGCCCTCAAGGCCAAGTTCCTCAGCAATGCCCTCACGGCCAGAATCCTCAAAGCCCTCACGGCAAATTCCTCATGTTGCTCCTGTTCCTCCAAAGTCCTCAACTCCTCCGCCAAAGCCTTCAGCTGTTCCGACTAAATCCTCAGCACCTGTGCATCTCGCCTCGTGCCAAATGACTGCCGGCATCTCCATTGCCTCAGGTCTCTCAGCTAGTTCCTCAGCTGCACCAAGTTCCTCAGCTGGCCCCTCACTACTGAAGACAAAGGCCACTGTTGGACGAGGTCCTCGCCCAAGTCCTCAAAAGAAGCAAGTCGCTTTCCAAGTGTCGTCTGATGAAGACGAAGCTGATGATGATGAACTTGCAGAAATCATCAGAGACATGCAAGTCAGGGCCGCTAGAGCCAAGGGATCAGAGGTGCCACTGCGTTTGGATCCCAAACTGATCCTCGACTACATTGATGATTGGCACAAGGACCCCAACACTCCCTTGCCTGACTTCAAGCTAACTCCTGGCCAGAGTCACATGCTGGCCCACTTCATTCAAGAAGAAAAGTGGAAATTTGAGAAGGCCAGGCAGATCAAGAAAGCGCAGTACAAGAAAGAGCGCTATCTGAAGAAAAACGTTGTCTCTATGACAACTGAAGAACTTGTCACTATTCAGACTAAGATTAACAAACTCAGTGATGACTTTGACGCATATCGCGCTGATTGGCTTGGAGCCAAGGTTCGTTTTGTGAAACTTGCGGATAACTTCACTTCCAATGTTGCAGCCCCAATGCAACAGGAAATTCCTCAGGCTGAAGCATCTGCTCAGCCTACTGAAGAAAATGCCAGCACCGCTGATGACAATCAGGTTGCTGAAGAAAATGTGAGTTCCAGGGCTGATGACTGCATTCCAGCCACTGAAGAAATTGTCAGGGCACCCACTTGTGGTGCGCCTGAAGAAAATGAAGAACTCAGGGCACCCACTAGTGGTGTGCCTGAAGAAAATCAACCAGATTCCTCAGCTGCTCCTGCAGCAACTTCAACTCCAATCCTTCCATCTGCATCAGATGTGAAGAAGACCAAAGCTGCAGAGCGTGCTGCAATGAAGAAAAGGAAAGCATCAGTTGCTTTAGATTCTTCAGCTCCGAAGAAAATGAAGCCTATAACAAGTTCATTTGCAAATCCGATTGATGTTGTTCCCATCTCAACCAGGCCATCAAAGGACCTTGTTCCTTTTGATGAAGAATATGTGATCCCCAGCGGATCTGATGAAGAAACTCCTTCTGCTACTTTGTATGAACCGTTGGATGAAGAAATTGAAGTGGATGTGATCCCTTCAACACCTATCATCTCCTCGCATATGCCTCAGTTCACAGCTGAAGAGGCTGGCGTTGAAGAAATGGAAGATGAAGATGTGGACATTGGCTGCTCCACACCCGTAATCAGTGATGAATTCTGGGAAAGTCAGCATCCAAACTCTCCAATGTTCACCCCTCTACAGCAAATTCCTCAGTCCCCCACACAAACGGTTCACATGGGCTCTGAAGAAACTCATCCCACTGCATCTGTCCATGAGGAAATTCCAGCCACTAGTGCTGAAGAAACTGCTGCTGCTGAACAACCAATGACGCAGATTGCCACCGAGGAGGAACCAGAAATTCCTCAGCCTGAAGAACCTGCGATTGAGATTCCTGAGGTCGTGATGAAACTCACTGACACTCCTCTGCCGAAGCCAAAGGATCCATTCTCACGCAAGAAAAAGTTCAAGGCTGATGATTTCTTCGGTGAGCACGTCTTGTTCGAAGATTACAACCCATATGACTCTGCTCGCATTAGGAAGCGGCGTTTCTGGACTTCTAGTCAAGCCAATTTCTATTCCTCAGTGCTGTTCAATAAGGAGAAGATCTTCTACCATGAGCATATTCCTCACGTGGATATGGAATCTCTGGCGTGCTTCGCACCAGTCCTCAGTGTTCTTCATGACGCTGGTCTGCTAAACTTTTGCTCTGACATCTGCGATTGGAATGAAGAACTGATTCTTCAATTCTATGCAACGCTGCACATCACCGGAGATGCTGAAGATGTGAATTCATCGGTGCTGGACTGGATGTCTGAAAACACTCACTACACGGCACCAGCCTCTGAATTGCTTCGTGCTCTACCACTCAGTCCTCCCCTTGAAGAAGCTCGCTGCATCTATAGTGAACCTGAGCTCACACATCATTACATGCAGGTGCTGATGAAACCTTTAAAGCCATGTCAGGCACCAAGAACCAAATTCCTCGTGAAGGAATTGTTGTACGTGCCCAGAACTATCTATCGTATTCTTACGAGGACAATCAGTCCCATCAAAGGCCATGACTCATCTGATGAGGAAATTGTTGGCATCATGAAGAATCTGGTATTCAACATCGTTCATGGCATTCCTATCAATTATCACAATTTCTTCATGAGGACTATGGCCAATGTTGCACTGTCACCGTTTGACCTGAAGCCTTATGCACCTTGGATTATGAGATTCCTCAGGACAAGGTCTTCACTCAACTACAAAGCTGATTTCTAGAATCACCTCAGCTACTTGCCCCCAATTGAAGTCCTCAAGCAGACATATTCCTCAGTTGATGGAAAGGGCAAGGCACCAGCTATAATAGATGAAGGCAATCATCCATTGGATGGTCAGTTTCGCAAAGCTGCATCTTATTCCACCAATGATGACTCTGCCACACATGACTCTGCCAATGCACCTAAGTCCACTCCTCAAGCCACTGCTCTACGCGTGATGACTGACCGTGAACTTCTGCTTAGTCTTCATCGGAAGGTGGATCGAAATCACAAATGGGTTAAGCGTCGGTTTGGTTCACTTCTTCACAACATGACTGCCACACACAATGCAGTGAAGAAAAACCACTACTACCTCCATCAAGTCTTCGGTCGCACCTGGGCAATCCTGTCACATCTGTATGGTGAAGAAGATCTGAAGAACATGGGTCTCAAAGAAGATTTTGACTGGTCTGCACCTCCACCGAAGAAATTCAAGAAGGTACAGGTTCCTTCTCTGGTGGCCAGCTCATATTCTTCATCGCACGACACAGATGAACATGAAGATTTGGACGACACTTCGGCAGGCCCTACATCAACAAACGACCGCAACAACGCTGGCGCTCCTTCTTCAACATGATTATCTTCAGGGACGTTAGTCCTTTCGATCCTTTTGGTCATTCGATGACAAAGGGGGAGAAATATGAGTTAGTCTTCAAGCGGGTCTACTATATGGGCGTTTTTTTGCTAAGTTACAACTCTCGTTCTTCTGAAACTTTATTGGATCGAGATGTAATCTTAAACCCGATCGTGCTCTGATACTTTTGATGCACTGTGCTCTGATACTTTTGATGCACTATTCTGCATGCTTATTCCTCGTTAATATTATTGCACGCATGCTGAATTTCATCAGGCACCATATTTCATCATGCATTTCAAACTCTTCATATTATATGTTAAATGCGTGTATGAATTACAAGATATAGGGGGGGATCTCCATGATTCAACTCTTCAAGTGTGCATTGCATTAAAAGCAAATTCCTCGCTATGCACATCTTCAGGGGGAGTTCTTCTATATCTTGCAATCAAATTCCTCAATATCAGTAGTTACACTTCATGTGTTTATCCCCGTTGAAAACTTAACCTATATTGTCATCAATCACCAAAAAGGGGGAGATTGTAAGTGCATCTAGTGCCCCTTAGTGATTTTGGTGTATTGAAGACTTATAGGTTAAGGGACTAATGCGTTTGTGAGTGTACACAGGTCTATAAGTCTATGAGGAGTTTGATATTTACAGGAAAAGTCGACCCCTAAAAATAAATATCTTCGACTGAAGATTTTGATATTTCTGAAGACTTTCATGAAAACTTTGAAAGTGAAGAAATTGGTGTGTCTGTGAAGACTTGATATTCATGCGAGGAATATGAAGCTTGAACTTTCATTTTCATAGTTTTGTTTTTCTCTTTCTTGAGTCATAGGAAACACCGTACTGTTAAAGGGGGTCGAAGAAATACTAAGGAAAATTTTCCATGTGATGCTCAACTCAAAATCCTACACCTACCAATCCCTTCGGGTGAAGCCATTGGAAATCTCATACAGTTCAGTCAATTTCTTCAGTGACAGAGACGAAGTTATTCTGGTCTCTAAGGAATTTGTCCTGACTGAGGAGATAGGAATTCGCCAGTGCGGATTGCCTACACAGTGAGGAACATGATAGCCCTGAGGATTTTGCTACTCAAAATTCCGACCGTTGCTATGCTATGCGCCAGCTGTCCCAAAATATCTATCCACCTAACGGTCATATCATTGAAGGGCATTTATGTCTTATCATGTCGGGCTGCTCCCTAGGCTATAAGTAGCCGCCCCCTACAACCACTAGCTGGTTGGCTGCTCCGAGAGAAACTGACACTTGTCATTTGAGAGCAACCCATCCTCCGAGGACTTTGAGCGAAAATCATCAAGTGAGGAAAAACCAAAAACCCAAAACCCAAACACCTACAAACCCCAAGTGATTGAGCATCACTGAAGAGATTGATCCTGCGTGGATCTGACGCTTGTTACCTTTCAAGACTGTGCTTCTTCCAGACGGTTAGGCGTCATGGTCTAGAGCATCCAAGAGGAATTGTGGATCACCGAGTGACCAGGTTTGTGAAGGTTTAGAAGTCGCCTGAAGACTTACCATGAGTGATTGGATGAGGTCTGTGTGACCTTAGTTCAAGGAGAATACGGTGAGGACTGGGTGTCCTGAGCTGCGTGTTCAGGACTGGGTGTCCGGGACTGTGTGTCCTCGAGTTTAAATACTCAGCCGCTCCAACCAGACGTACAACTGAGACAGGAGTTGGAACTGGTCTACCAAATCATTGTCTTCACCAAGCTTACTGGTTCTATTCCCTCAACTCTTTCATTTCCTCATAACTGTGTTGTGTGTTTGTTCATATCTATGTTTGAAGACTCTGACTGAAGACTTTCTCAATTTCCTCAGTTCAATTTCTTCAGTCTGTTTGTCTTCATCCTGTGTTATCCTGTGATTACGCTTCCTGTACTCTGTGCCTGTCTTCATTTCATCATGATGACAATGCTTGTATTCTGTTATGTTTACTTTTGAGTACTTATTCCGCTGCTAGTAGTTCTTCGCTAAGGAATTTCCTCACCAGGAAATTCCTCAGTGAAGAATTTCATAAAAATCGCCTATTCACCCCCCCCTCTAGTCGATATAACGCACTTTCAAAGATCAAACTCTAAATGGTCAACACATGAGCGCAAACGATGCACCACATAGGATCTTGTGGTATGATAAGAAGTTATCAATTACACTCTGTGTACTAACCCATACTATGTGTTGTCTATATTTTTGAGGGTTGGGTGATTCTCACGGGCTCGTGTCGAGAGAGAGATTTCAAGTGTCTATGAGAGGATGACATCAAGTGTTGGTGATCATGGTTGTTAAGGGCAAGTTCAAGATAACCATCCCAAAGGATTACATGCTTGAAGCTTGTGGATGATCACATGATGGACAAGTGAAGATGAATACAAAGAAAAGCTTCCCACATTGTGTATGGGGGAGAGACTTGAAGACTTCACCAATGTCTTGCCTTCATCTTTAGCCAAGAAGAAACATCAACATCAATCTCAAGTGAACGGCTCGTGTCAAAGGTATTAGTTCCTTTGACGTTAGTGTTGTGGAGTGATGACCACCAAAGAAACATATACACTCAAGAATGGATTCTCGATAGCTATGTAGTGTAGCTCTTTTATGATTCTTGAGTTATAGGGATCCCGCACTATTAAGAGGGGATCAAGGGTGTTTTTGATGGATTTTCTCAAGTCAACATCTTCTCTACACAATTCCACTCCTATCCTATATACCAAACAAAATCCAAAGCCAAATAGGTTTCCCAAATATATGATAACACCTTTGCATATTTGGCATCCTCCATTTTGGTTGATCTTGGATAGTTCTCTACGTGAGGACCTGGGGTTTTTCCATAGCTTCAAAACGAGCCCAAGATCAACAAAATCAGAGTTCGTATGAAAAAGTTATGCATGTTTTACTTTCGGCATGCTCGCTGTTTTCTACGGGGACGGAAGTTCCGGGCAGCCCGGACGTTCCGGGCAAGTTCCGGGGAAAGCTCCGGGTTAACTAGAGAGTTTGCACATATTTGTTCCAAAGGGAGCCTGGAAGTTCCGGGCTTGCCCAGAAGTTCCGGGTTGCATTTTTCTGTGCGTAACAGGCAGATTTGGTGGGGCACTATATAAGGCACCCTTCTTCCCCATCGAGGCAGGGCTTTTGGATCTGAGATTTCCCCATTCTTTTGAGTTCTATCCTCCTCCCCCAAGCCTCAAAACTCCAATCCATTTGGGGGAAACTATATATCCCATGGATCTAGGGTTCATTCATTGACCTCCTCCATTGTTCCTCTCCTCTCTCATCCCTCCATATCATTAGTTGCTTTTGGTGGGATTTGAGAGAGAGGGATTTGAGCCTTCTCGTGCTAGACCCCGAAGAGATTTGTGAGAGTTCTTGAGAGAGATTTCATCCAAGCATACACCAACTCCTCCTCTCTCTTTTGACCAAAGCAATTTGTGATTTGAGCAAGTCTTGAGCATTTCCCCCTTTATCTTGTTACTCTTGGAGGTTGGAGACTCCTAGGCGGTAGGAGTGATCCGGTGAGGAATCAACTTGTGATTTGTCCCCCAGAAAGTTTGTGAAGGTTTGGAGGCCGCCTCAAGGTCTACCACTAGTGGTTGGGAATCACCTTTGTGGTGATATCTCAATGAGTATAGGGTAAGCCTTCATGGCGTTGGTGTGCCTTCGTGGTAACATCCACCTCTCTAACGGTGACTAGCTTCCCTCCAAGGAAGTGAACATCGGGATACATCCTCGTCTCCGTGACTTTGGTTATCCCTAACCCTAACTCCTTACTTGTGGTTTATTTTGGTCATTTGACCATGCATTCACTATATCTTGTTGTCCTCATTATATTGTGGTGATTCATTATATTGTGTTGGCCATTTCCTTGTAGAGATTATTTAGGCCTACACTTCATATTCCGCAATTCATACTTGCTACTATTGATATACTTTGTGATTAGTGTGAATTACTAACTTGTGTCATACACTTCCATATATTGTGATATTGCTCAAGTAAATTTGTGTAACTTACTTGAGTTTGCTTGTATCATTCAATTCCATATATT
>NC_041388.1:335678718-335703059 GCF_002162155.2 Triticum dicoccoides
TTGTGCTTACTCATATCCTCGTTAGTCTCATCTTGTTTATGCTAAGTTGTTGGTGCACTTAGTGAGACTAGTATATTTAGGATTTGTGCTTGAGAAGTATCCGCTTAGTTTATTTCCGCATTAGGATATAGCCAAATCCATAAAATATTTTAAAATGCCTATTCACCCCCCCCCCCCTCTCTAGGCGACATCATGGTCCTTTCAATCTCTTGTATCCAATTCTTGTCCCCAAGTCCGGGATTGGTGCTAGTAGGTTGCTAGTAGTGTTAATTGCTCCTTGTAGTTGATGCTATTTGGTTTAATTGGTGGAAGATCATATGTTCAGATCCTATATGCATATTAATACCCCTCTGATTATGAACATGTTTATGCTTTGTGAGTAGTTACTTTTGTTCCTGAGGACATGGGAGAAGTCTTTCTATTAGTAGTCATGTGAGTTTGGTATTCGTTCAATATTTTGATGAGATGTATGTTGTCTCTCCTCTAATGGTGTTATGTGAACGTCGACTACATGACACTTCACCATTATTTTTGAGGGTTGGGTGATTCTCACGGGCTCGCATCGAGAGAGAGATTTCAAGTGTCTATGAGAGGATGACATCAAGTGTTGGTGATCATGGTTGTTAAGGGCAAGTTCAAGATAACCATCCCAAAGGATTACATGCTTGAAGCTTGTGGATGATCACATGATGGACAAGTGAAGATGAATACAAAGAAAAGCTTCCCACATTGTGTATGGGGGAGAGACTTGAAGACTTCACCAATGTCTTGCCTTCATCTTTAGCCAAGAAGAAACATCAACATCAATCTCAAGTGAACGGCTCATGTCAAAGGTATTAGTTCCTTTGACGTTAGTGTTGTGGAGTGATGACCACCAAAGAAACATATACACTCAAGAATGGATTCTCGATAGCTATGTAGTGTAGCTCTTTTATGATTCTTGAGTTATAGGGATCCCGCACTATTAAGAGGGGATCAAGGGTGTTTTTGATGGATTTTCTCAAGTCAACATCTTCTCTACACAATTCCACTCCTATCCTATATACCAAACAAAATCCAAAGCCAAATAGGTTTCCCAAATATATGATAACACCTTTGCATATTTGGCATCCTCCATTTTGGTTGATCTTGGATAGTTCTCTACGTGAGGACCTGGGGTTTTTCCATAGCTTCAAAACGAGCCCAAGATCAACAAAATCAGAGTTCGTATGAAAAAGTTATGCATGTTTTACTTTCGGCATGCTCGCTGTTTTCTACGGGGACGGAAGTTCCGGGCAGCCCGGACGTTCCGGGCAAGTTCCGGGGAAAGCTCCGGGTTAACTAGAGAGTTTGCACATATTTGTTCCAAAGGGAGCCTGGAAGTTCCGGGCTTGCCCAGAAGTTCCGGGTTGCATTTTTCTGTGCGTAACAGGCAGATTTGGTGGGGCACTATATAAGGCACCCTTCTTCCCCATCGAGGCAGGGCTTTTGGATCTGAGATTTCCCCATTCTTTTGAGTTCTATCCTCCTCCCCCAAGCCTCAAAACTCCAATCCATTTGGGGGAAACTATATATCCCATGGATCTAGGGTTCATTCATTGACCTCCTCCATTGTTCCTCTCCTCTCTCATCCCTCCATATCATTAGTTGCTTTTGGTGGGATTTGAGAGAGAGGGATTTGAGCCTTCTCGTGCTAGACCCCGAAGAGATTTGTGAGAGTTCTTGAGAGAGATTTCATCCAAGCATACACCAACTCCTCCTCTCTCTTTTGACCAAAGCAATTTGTGATTTGAGCAAGTCTTGAGCATTTCCCCCTTTATCTTGTTACTCTTGGAGGTTGGAGACTCCTAGGCGGTAGGAGTGATCCGGTGAGGAATCAACTTGTGATTTGTCCCCCAGAAAGTTTGTGAAGGTTTGGAGGCCGCCTCAAGGTCTACCACTAGTGGTTGGGAATCACCTTTGTGGTGATATCTCAATGAGTATAGGGTAAGCCTTCATGGCGTTGGTGTGCCTTCGTGGTAACATCCACCTCTCTAACGGTGACTAGCTTCCCTCCAAGGAAGTGAACATCGGGATACATCCTCGTCTCCGTGACTTTGGTTATCCCTAACCCTAACTCCTTACTTGTGGTTTATTTTGGTCATTTGACCATGCATTCACTATATCTTGTTGTCCTCATTATATTGTGGTGATTCATTATATTGTGTTGGCCATTTCCTTGTAGAGATTATTTAGGCCTACACTTCATATTCCGCAATTCATACTTGCTACTATTGATATACTTTGTGATTAGTGTGAATTACTAACTTGTGTCATACACTTCCATATATTGTGATATTGCTCAAGTAAATTTGTGTAACTTACTTGAGTTTGCTTGTATCATTCAATTCCATATATTATGATACAATTTGTGTAAGCTTGTATTGCTTACTGGTGGTTGTGTGTATTATTCATTTCCATATCTCGTGATATACATTGAGTAAGTTTGTGTGACTTACTTGTGCTTACTCATATCCTCGTTAGTCTCATCTTGTTTATGCTAAGTTGTTGGTGCACTTAGTGAGACTAGTATATTTAGGATTTGTGCTTGAGAAGTATCCGCTTAGTTTATTTCCGCATTAGGATATAGCCAAATCCATAAAATATTTTAAAATGCCTATTCACCCCCCCCCCTCTCTAGGCGACATCATGGTCCTTTCAATCTCTTGTATCCAATTCTTGTCCCCAAGTCCGGGATTGGTGCTAGTAGGTTGCTAGTAGTGTTAATTGCTCCTTGTAGTTGATGCTATTTGGTTTAATTGGTGGAAGATCATATGTTCAGATCCTATATGCATATTAATACCCCTCTGATTATGAACATGTTTATGCTTTGTGAGTAGTTACTTTTGTTCCTGAGGACATGGGAGAAGTCTTTCTATTAGTAGTCATGTGAGTTTGGTATTCGTTCAATATTTTGATGAGATGTATGTTGTCTCTCCTCTAATGGTGTTATGTGAACGTCGACTACATGACACTTCACCATTGTTTGGGCCTAGAGTAAGGCATTGGGAAGTAATAAGTAGATGATGGGTTGCTAGAGTGACAGAAGCTTAAACCCTAGTTTATGCGTTGCTTCGTAAGGGGCTGATTTGGATCCATATGTTTCATGCTATGGTTAGGTTTACCTTAATACTTTTGTTGTATTTGCGGATGCTTGCAATAGAGGTTAATCATAAGTGGGATGTTTGTCCAAGTAAGGGTAGCACCCAAGCACCGGTCCACCCACATACCAAATTATCAAAGTACCGAACGCGAATCATATGAGCGTGATGAAAACTAGCTTGACGATATTCCCATGTGTCCTCGGGAGCGCTTTACATCATATAAGAGTTTGTCCAGGCTTGTCCTTTGCTACAAAAAGGATTGGGCCACCTTGCTGCACCTTATTTACTTTTGTTACTTGTTGCTCGTTACAAATTATCTTATCACAAAACTATCTGTTACCACTTATTTTAGTACTTGCAGAGAATACCTTGTTGGAAACCGCTTATCATTTCCTTCTGCTCCTCGTTGGGTTCGACACTCTTACTTATCGAAAGGACTATGATAGATCCCCTATACTTGTGGGTCATCAAGACTCTTTTCTGGCGCCGTTGCCGGGGATTGAAGCGCCTTTGGTAGGTGGAATTTGGTAAGGAAAAATTTATATAGTGTGCTGAAATTTACTGTCACTTGTTACGATGAATGGCTATGGAAAGTAACCCACTATTCTGGATTTCAAGGAATTTAATTATGATAATTTCTCTTTGATAGATTGTATTTCCTTGTTGCAATCTGTGCTAAATCCTCCTCATGCTTATAGTCAAAATAAAGCTTTTACTAAACATATTGTTGATGCTTTGATGCAATCTTATGAAGAAAAACTTGAGTTGGAAGTTTCTATCCCTAGAAAACTTTATGATGAGTGGGAACCTACTATTAAAATTAAAATTAAATATCATGAATGTTATGCTTTGTGTGATTTGGGTGCTAGTGTTTCCACGATTCCAAAGACTTTGTGTGATTTGCTAGGTTTCCATGATTTTGATGATTGCTCTTTAAACTTGCACCTTGCGGATTCCACTGTTAAGAAACCTATGGGAAGAATTAATGATGTTCTTATTGTTGAAAATAGGAATTATGTGCCCATAGATTTTATTGTTCTTGACATAGATTGCAATCCTTCATGTCCTATTATTCTTGGTAGACCTTTCCTTAGAACGATTGGTGCAATTATTGATATGAAGGAAGGGAATATTAGATTCCAATTTCCATCGGGGAAAGGCATGGAACACTTCCCTAGAAAGAAAATTATATTACCTTATGAATCTATTATGAGAGCCACTTATGGATTGCCTACCAAAGATGGCAATACCTAGATCTATCCTTGCTTTTACGCCTAGCTAGGGGCGTTAAACGATAGCGCTTGTTGGGAGGCAACCCAATTTTATTTTTATTCCTTGCTTTTTGCTCCTGTTTAGTAATAAATAATTAATCTAGCCTCTGTTTTGGTTGTGTTTTTGTGTTTAATTAGTGTTTGTGCCAAGTAGAACCGTTGGGAAGACTTGGGGAAAGTCTTTTTAATCTTGCTGTAAAAAACAGAAACTTTAGCGCTCACGAGAATTGCTGCCATTTTTTTGGAAAGTTATATTTAGTTAATTCTTTTTGAATATTATTAATAGATAAATTCCTCACGTCCAGCAATTTATTTTAGAATTTTTGGGGTTCTAGATCTTGCGTTAGCTACAGATTACTACAAATTGTTCTGTTTTTCGTGTGTTGTTTGCTTATTTTGATGAATCTATGGCTAGTAAAATAGTTTATAAACCATAGATAAGTTGGAATACAATAGGTTTAAAACCAATATAAATAAAGAATGAGTTAATTACAGTACCTTGAAGTGGTGTTTTGTTTACTTTCGCTAACGGAGCTCACAAGATTTTCTACTTTAAGTTTTGTGTTGTGAAGTTTTCAAGTTTTGGGTAAAAGATTTGATGGATTATGGAACAAGGAGTGGAAAGAGTCTAAGCTTGGGGATGCCCATGGCACCCCAAGATAATCTAAGGACACCTAAAAGCCAAAGCTTGGGGATGCCCCGGAAGGCATCCCCTCTTTCGTCTACTTCCATCGGTAACTTTACTTGGAGCTATATTTTTATTTACCACATGATATGTGTTTTGCTTGGATCGTCTCGTATTATTTGAGTCTTTGTTTGTTATTTTTCCACAATCATCATTGTTGTACACACCTTTTGAGAGAGACACACATGATTCGGAAATTGTTAGAATACTTTATGTGCTTCACTTATATCTTTTGAGTTATATAGTTTTTGCTCTAGTGCTTCACTTATATCTTTTGGAGCACGTCGGTGGATTTGTTTTATAGAAACTATTGTCCTCTCATGCTTCACTTAGATTATTTTGAGAGTCCTACAAAACAGCATAGTAATTTGCTTTAATTATGTTAGGCATTCAAGATTAATAATAATTTTCTTATGAGTGTGTTGAATACTATGAGAAGTTTGATACTTGATAATTGTTTTGAGATATGGAGATGGTAATATTAGAGTCATGCTAGTCGAGTAGTTCTGAATTTGAGAAATACTTGTGTTAAAGTTTTTGATTCCCGTAGCATGCACGTATGGTGAACCGTTATGTGATGAAGTCAGAGCATGATTTATTTATTGATTGTCTTCCTTATGAGTGGTAGTCGGGGACGAGCGATGGTCTTTTCCTACCAATCTATCCCCCTAGGAGCATGCGCGTAATACTTTGCTTTGATAACTTGTAGATTTTTGCAATAAGTATATGAGTTCTTTATGACTAAGGTTGAGTCCATGGATCATACGCACTTTTCTTCCTTTCACCATTGCTAGCCTATCTAATACCGCGCACCTTTCGCCGATATCATACACCCACCATATACCTTCCTCAACAGCCACCATACCTACCTATCATGGCATTCCATAGCCATTCCGAGATATATTGCCATGCAACTTTCCACCGTTCCGTTTACTATGACACACTCCATCATTGTCATATTGCTTTGCATGATCATGTAGTTGACATTGTATTTATGGCAAAGCCACCGTTCATAATTCTTTCATACATGTCACTCTTGATTCATTGCATATCCCGGTACACCGCCGGAGGCATTCACATAGAGTCATATTTTGTTCTAAGTATCGAGTTGTAATTGTTGAGTTGTAAGTAAATAAAACTGTGATGATCATCATTTCTAGAGCATTGTCCCAAGTAAGGAAAGGGTGATGGAGACTATGATTCCCCCACAAGTCAGGATGAGACTCCGAGCGAAAAAAACAAGAGGCCAAAGAAGCCCAAATAATAATAATAATAAAAGAGGCCATAAAAAGGCCCAAATAAAAAAATATGAGAGAAAAAGAGAGAAGGGACAATGCTACTATCCTTTTACCACACTTGTGCTTCAAAGTAGCACCATGATCTTCATAATAGAGAGTCTCCTATGTTATCACTTTCATATACTAGTGGGAATTTTTCATTATAGAACTTGGCTTGTATATTCCAATGATGGGCTTCCTAAAAATTCCCTAGGTCTTCGTGAGCAAGCGAGTTGGATGCACACCCACTTAGTTCCTTTTGTTGAGCTTTCATATACTTATAGCTCTAGTGCATCTGTTGCATGGCAATCCCTCACTACAAAAAAAGACACATCCGTGACATTTTGGGCCGAACGAAATTTTTTTCTGTCATACATATGACACTTCTATGACGATAATGGTGACAAAACCCGGTATCATCATAGATGTGGTTGGCTCCTACTTCTATGACAAAAAATCATGATAGAAAATGGGCTATTCGTCCTGGGCGGGCCAGAGACGCAGCTGCATGACATTCTTTGGGCCGTCCATGAAGGAAAAAACCGTGGTAGAAGCGAGGGGGAGGAAAATTTCAGGGAGTTCCCGGTTACGGTGGGAAGTCGGGAGCCGAGCGATGTGCGTTTCTCTCATACACGTACGCGCGTGTGTGCGAGGCATTGGCTCTAACTAAACCCGAGTGAGGCGTTGGGCTCTTACTGAACCCGAGCGATTGCACTGCAGGCTACGCGTTACTGAACCCGAGCGATCGATTGATGGCTGTTAACTGAACCCGATCAAGCGATTCCTTCGCTACTGCTGCTAACTGAAGCCGATCGATTGGATGAATAGTGAGTGTTGCGGGGGGTGGATGAACAGTGAGCGGTGGCGTTGCCTCTGGATGAATAGGACCCCGCGGTGTGGAGGGCTGGATGAACAGTAGACGATGGAGGGGTGCCCGTGGAGGGGTGGTTGAACAGGACCCCGTGGTGTGGAGGGCTGGATGAACAGTAGACGGTGGAGGGGTGCCCGTGGAGGGGTGGTTGAACAGTAGCCGGTGGAGTAGCGTGCGGTGGAGGCTGGATGAACAGGAGCCCGTGGAGGCTGGAGGAGGTCGACGGTAGCCCGTGGAGGCTGGAGGAGGTCGACGGTGGAGATGAACAGTATCTCGTGGAGTCCTGTTTTGCGGTAGGCCACACCCCTCCCGATGAACAGGACCCCTGTTTCGACCGTAGGAGGTCCGTTTCATCTGTTTTGCGGTATGCCACACCCCTCCCAATCAACAGGACCCCCATTTCGACCGTAGGAGATCCGTTTTGTCCGTTTTGCAGTACGTCACACCCCTCTCGATCAATAGGACCCCCGTTTCGACCGTAGGAGATCCGTTTTGTCCATTTTGCGGTACGCCACACCCCTCCCGATTAATAGGACCCCCGTTTCGACCGTAGGAGGTCCGTTTCCTCCGTTTTGTGGTATGCCACACCCCTCCCGATCAACAGGACCCCGTTCCGAACGTAGGAGGTTCGTTTCCTCCGTTTTGCGGTACGCCAGGCCTCGTTTCCATCGCTTGTTCCGTCCAAGCCCTCCCAATGTACACGACCACGCATTCCGTTTCGACCCAGCCGGTTGGCTCCCACGCGTTTTGTTGCCTCCCGATGAACACGACGCATTTCGTTGCCTCCCCATGAATATGACGCATTCTGTTGCCTCCCCATGAACACGACGACGACGATGTTTCTCCGTTCTGACCCAGCCATGTACACGATCCCTGGTCGTACGTATGCGCGAGTAGGCGTTCGAGACCCCGCCCGTATGTACACATACGTGGCCGTATTTTCTTTCTTGCACCCTGGCCGATGTACGTACGTGTACATGCTACGTGCGCACCTCTACTACGACATGTACGCGCCTCTACTATGACACGTGCGCGCCTCCACATCCACCAGTATATATGTACGTACACGTTCGCGACCAGAATGACAACGCTACATACGCTTCGACCAGGTGGGTCCCGACTGTCAGGCACTTCCTTGCGTGCAAAGATGTAGCTGGTGGGTCCCAGCAGTCAGGGGGGGCGAATCGTTTTTTTTTTGCCCGGACGCACTTCCTTGCGTGCGAAGATGTAGCTGGTGGGTCCCAGCAGTCAGGGGGCGAATCGTTTTTTTTAGCCCAGACGCACTTCCTTGCGTGCGAAGATGTAGCTGGTGGGTCCCAGCAGTCAGGGGGAAATGTTTTTTTTCATGAAATACGGTGGCCCGTCCGGTGGGTCCCCGTTGTCAGGTGGAGGAATCATTATTTTGCGCGTAATAAGGAGGCACTTCCTTGCTGCGGCCGCGGACCCAGCTGTGAGCCTCTCCACGTACAGTCCACGTCCGATGGAAGTCGTTCCTTGACCACATTGACCACGCTGCACCGAGAGCACCACGGCGGTGGACGACGGCGAGGACTAGGAAGGGAAGACGCAGCAGTGGATGCCCACGTGAAGAGGGGTACGAGGGTTCACTGGTTCGGCTGCGGTGTGAGGCTGCTGTCGCCACAGAATAACAGGGGGTGTGGGTGAGTAGAGGGATGGCCTGGCCAGCGGTGGGAGTAGTAGGGGGGCCGTGAGGCCTCCGCGGCATCACAGCCGGCCACGGGAGGCAGGAGCACGCGGCACGACCGGCGCTGGTTTGGGCGGCTGGAGCAAGAAGACCAGAGGTTGAAGAACCACTACGGCCATTGGATGAACAGCGTACGGTAACAAGAGCTAGAATCGTTCATATTGATTAAGTTGACAAAGCCCTCCATCCCCGTCAACTTGGTAGGCCCACAAGTCAGCCTCCCCCTATGCTGGGTTCCAGCTGGCAGGGGGAATATTCATTTTTTGTGCGTAATAAGGAGGCACTTCCTTGCGTGCGAAGATAGCTGGTGGGTCCGACATGTCAGCGGGTGGCACGTTATTTTCGTGAAATATAGAGGCCCTTTCGGTGGGTCCCAGATGTCAGGTGGAGGAATCATTATTTTGCGCGTAATAAGGAGGCATTTCCTTGTGTGCGGCCGTGGACCCAGCTGTCAGCCTCTCCACGCACAGTCTACTTCCGATGGTGTCGTTCGTTGACCATGTTGACCACGCCGCACCGAGCGCATCCAAGGTGGTGGACGACGGCGAGGCCCCGGATAGCAACGAGCCAGAGATGGGAAGACGCGGGAGTAGAGTCGCAGACGAAGAGGTTTACGAGGGTTAACTGGTTCTAGTGCGGTGTGGTTCGGCAGTCGGTGGAGAAGAACAGGAGGTGTGGAGGCGTGGAGGGATGGCCTGGCCAACGGTGGAGTAGCGCTTCATAGCTAAGCGTGCTAAGCAGAGCTAGCAGGAGGCGGGAGGTGGTCCCGACGGCGCTGGAGGAAGAAGACGAGAGATTGAAGATGGATGTCGGTCCTTGGATGTAAATCCAACGGCTAACATGTCAGAATCATTTGTTGACTAAATTGACAGCGACTTGCGTTGGCTTCGACCTATTGGCCCACATTTCAGCCTCCAAAAATGTGGCACGTATTCAACCCATTTTTCAGAATTTACAGTCTTTTTTTGTGCGGTAGAATTTATAGTCAATTTGATATATATTTTTTGAATTACGGCCATTAGCTGGGCTGCGTGAACAAATAATGTAGCGTCCATGCGGCCCATTTATTTTATTTCCTAAAAAATTACAGGCCATTTGCACTTTCTCGAAATACACAATTTTGTTGGGCTGATTCTAATTATAATGTTGGGTTGGGCCAGCAATGTTATCAAAAAATAAAAAGGGGTTGAGCATTTTGTTATAAATATATTTAAATAATAAGTGATATTATTACATTCGTCCTTAAATCTTACCAAGCTTTTGTACACAATCACTAGGATTTTCGTGCCAAAACAATCCAGGATTTTATTTGTTAAGAAATTATTTTTATAAGTTAATAAGATATGGGATATTGTTTTCTTACATACGTAAGTATCTGTTAAATATATGATGACAATAAAAATAATATATAATAACATATAAAATAATTTAAATATATATAATATAGTTAGAAGGGAAACATAAGTTGGACCTGGTGTTCCTATTCTTATATAGAAAAATAGAACAGACCTCTGCGTTTTCTTCAAAAAAAACACATAAATTGGGCTGCCAAAAATAAAACCTCGGATGGGAGGTCCATAGGCCTTCTTAGGGCCGTCATGTATCGACCGGCCTATGGACCTCCCATCCGAGGTCGTGGGCTGCGCATGTTAAAAATGAAAGCCTAGACGGGGCCGCCCAAAATCACGTCCAACACTTGCCAAAACTTCGTCCCTCGTTTTCTCTGTGTTTCGCACACTCGACATTGTGTGGGCATTTTGACTGTGCATCATATGAAGATGTGCTATGCATGAATGTTGATCAGCATGATGTTAACTGGCTGGTAGTTCCATTTTCGACCATGAATAAAACTTCCAACATGATGTTAACCCTGTTTGAAAAGGCTGTGTTAATATAAATGCTCCGCCTCTGAAAGTTGCAGTTTCTTATCTGAAACTGAAACTTGCAGTTTTTTCTCTGAGAATCACATTGTCTGCACTTTTATACTCCTATGAAACTACATTTTTTAAGTGCTAAAAATAGATCTCCAGAATTCATAAAATACTTCATATGCTCAATACTGCAAATCTGAAATTCAAAAGACATTCATATCTGAAAGTACTCTCAAAATACACAACACAAAACACAATTCACAACCTGCAAATACTGACAACCCTAAGCTCCTCCTGACAATTCACAACCTGCCCGACTATTGGGCTGGGGGGGCAGCCCCCTCCTATTCCTCGGCGGCAGACAGCCGCCCCGTGAGACGATGTGAACGGCGAGGGAGATGATGGCAGGGAAGCGTCGTCGGGCCAACTGCTTTTCTCCTCTTGTAGTTGGGTTCGGTCGACGAAGACTCCACCGGCTCGCTCTGGCAGGATACCCTCACAAACGGCACCCTGTAGATGCTCGATCCTTCAATCTCTGGTTGATGCTCCATCTGGGATCGATACTCCCACCAGCGCTCCCTCACGATCGGATTCGGTGAATCTGTTTGCTCCATGGCCCAGATGAGCAGCTCTATGTACTCCTGCGCGACTCCCTCCGGGAGTATCGCCACCTTTTCGCTCTGTTGGAGATATTTGGCCATGGATGTCGTCGTCGCCGCTAGTTGGTCCTTGATGTAAAACCAAGACTGTATCTCCAACATCCTATCTAGCTTCACAGGGTCGCCGTCTGCGATCCTCATGTATCAGTTGTACTCCTCCATCGATCTAGTTCTCCACAGCACCTTCACTCGCCGACAGTGGTTTTTGAATGGAAGAGGAGAGGAGCAGCGCTGGTTTTGGATTAGAACGGGAGAGGAGCGACGCTGGTTTTGGACTGGAACAGGAGAGGAGGGGCGGTGGTTTTGAAATGGAAGAGGAGAGGAGCGGCGCTGCATTTAGATTGGAACAGGAGAGGAGAGGCGGTGGTTTAAGAGGAGAAGAGCGGAAGAGCGGCGCTGGTCTTGGAAGTATTTTTTTGTTGTTTTGCGTATTTTGGGTCAAAGTTTGACCACGTACTGTATTTGGCAAGCAAAATGTGAATGCATGTCACCAAAAATTGTATCGTTTGGTTCGTATCTGAATGTACTTTCAAATTATATTATTTTTGCAACGTATAACATATATTTTATGTGCGAAAATCATGGTCAATTATGACCCAGAATAAAAGGGAGACTAGTTAATGTGGGGTCGCTTTCTTAATTGAAGGGTAAATTGATTTTGATTTTGATCCAGTCACAGCGCGCCGGCCCTCTCATCCAATCCTAAATCGCTGCCGCACGCTCCTCTCCCTCTTCTCCATTGCAAAACCACCTCCTCTCCTCTCCATCATATCCATTCCAAAACCACCGTCTCGCCTCTCCCTCTTCTGATCTTCTCCATTGCAAAACCACCTCCTCTCCTCTCCATCATCTCCATTCCAAAACCACCCTCTCGCCTCTCCCTCTTCTGATCTTCTCCATTGCAAAACCACCTCCTCTCCTCTCCATCATCTCCATTCCAAAACCACCGTCTCGCCTCTCCCTCTTCTCTATTGCAAGACCACGGTCTCTCCTCCCAGCTTCCAAAGCTAGCACAGGACCACTCAGAAGGACATCTATGGAGAGGATGCAGCGGCGAATCAGGCAGATCGCCGGTGGTGACCAGGCAAAGTTAGCCAGGTTGAGGAGATCCTTAGTTGGTTTGACAATGAGTGGGAGATTTCGAGGATGGTGCGGGCCATGTGGCAATGTATGCGAAAGAGCGAGACGGCGGCGATGAGGGCGGCGATGTACATGTACTCCTCGGCGGCAGTCACACCGTAGTCCTCCGAGTTCATTGAGTATCTCCTCTGGGCGATGGAGCAGACATATTCGCTCGAGGAGACAGTCGGGTGGAGGTGGTGGGCGTACAGGTCGAAGGTCGAGCACCCAGAGGATAACGAATCGATCGAGTATGGTGTGTCGTTCGTGAGGGTGCAGAGCCAGCCGGAGCCACAAGAGTATTTGTTCTCCCACCGCAAGAGGAGGCCGGATGGCGCGACGTCACTTCCCCGCCGTTCTCCACGGTTCCCTCGACGCTCGCCTCATTTCAACGGCGGCGGTAGGGTTTAAGGTAAGCTTTGCACTAACCTAATCTTCCACTTGCTCATGCTTACAATCAGTGTGACGGCTAATGAAAATCATGCTTACAATCAGTCTCCGAGTACTACCCCAATCACCCTAAAATAGCTCTGGACCTTTGGGTCAAAGTTGTGACACAGTGTACAAATAAAGAAAAATAGATTGGTGCTTCTTTCATAAAAGAGTACTCCCTAGAAAACTGCCAATATAAGCTACTAGTATTTGGTTAGATGATTTGCTGCCGAGAAAGATCCATCCATAGAGAGCGCCACACATCCCACTGGTGGTGATGGATGCCAATGCGTGCATGCAGCATGGTTGGTGTCGGTAATTTTTTACTTGGCATACCTCGCACTCTGCATATATGCCGGTTCCATACGTACATTTGTGCAGTTCCACCAAAATGCAGCTGAATAACCCTGTTTGCACAGATAATGAAAAAGTGTGATTACATTATAGTGGCACTAGTTGATGAAACACACAAAATAAATAGAAGAAAATATTGCGATAGTATCATAGTATGCCATGCTGCGAGGGCGAGATGGGCCATGCGACGCCTCATACGGTAAGCCTCATACTGGACATCGTCCCAAGTCTCCCAGATACACCTTCTGCCAGTGATGAACATCAGTGTACAGCGGTAGTACAAGGAGGCGCCTTGAGACATTCAAATCTCTATTTTTGTACATATCAACTAAAATTAAGCACCCCAGTTTGCAGAAACGCTTAAACATTAACAATGGGACTAGTTGATGAAACATACATTAACAAAGAGAAGCACTTTCTTTATCTACATTGGAAATGAAATGATAGAGATGACACTCGCTCTATTTTAACTGTATTATTACTTCATTTTATCAGTGACACTAGGGTCGAGCAGGTGGCAAACGAGGTGTACCGTGCGTCGCAAGGATGGAGGTCGGGGGTGCTTAGACTGGGATGCTAAAGCTGGCTCTTTCAGTCACCAACATGGATGATTCAATTCATGGGACCTTTTGGTGCAGTTCACCTAAAATGAAGCAATGTCCCGTGAGCTAGCAGCTTCTTCTTCAAAAAAATTTAAGAAAAGGGCTCCAGCCCCGGTTCCATTTCCATCAGAAAACGAAACCCATAGAGCTTCTTCTTCATTAGTTGCAATAAAATTGAGCAACATCAAGGTTGGTTGTGAAGCTCCTGGAATGCTCAACTATAATATGGATATCATTTGTGCAGTTCAACTAAGATCGAGCGTGAAATGTATATCTCTGTTTGCACAAAAAAGGTGGAAAGGAGGGTGACTAACAAGTGATGAAACATGCATCAAATGAAAAGAAGCATGTTCCTTATCTGAATGGCAATCCTACAAGGACAGTAGCAATTTCTAAAGCACTCGCATTGCTAGATATTAGTGTGGGCATTAGGATTAACTATGACAACTGTTAAATACGACATTACTTTGGGCATGGGAGAGTAGGCAGACCAGGATAGTTGCATTTTAACGAAAACAACCAACTTATCTTAATGGGAAATTTTAGCAGGACATGTAAAGAAGTGCCATTAATTCATATTACTGGAGGCATTACATTGAAAACAACATTGGTTTAACGTGTCCTTACTTTTAACAGTGCGACTGCTACATTTTACCAGTGGCATTACATAAGAGTGGCTCGGGGCAACAAACATCAGAACAGGATATCTGGGTTGGTCCCATTTTTGTTCTGTATAGCCACCTTATACTGTGTGAGGCTAGCAAATCTAGTGGTGGACTTACTCTGTTGACTTGTCCCCCAGTCCCCACTTTCTTTCCTTTTTCAACCAATAGATTGGGTTTATATTGAGTTTGTACTACGTTTCCCTTTATTTCCCTATTAGACCTAGAGACTAGTTGGATAGCCAGTCTCTGCTACTTTTCGCCCCCATTATTTCCTCTTTCAACCAAGTCCTAGATTCAGGTAACAAATCCTCCCCCACCCCCACCCCTTTCTTCCTTGTTTAAACCAAGTAGTACTAGATTCGAGTGCATGAACTAGTTTTACCTCTTAAACATAAAAAAATAGGTGGTTTCGAACAGCCGATCGATCCTATCTACGAGGGGGCCTAAGAAATAGTAAAAGATACAAATGCAGCAACGTTAGGAGCTTGGGAAGTAGAGCAAGGCCAGTTTCGAAGGAAGTTATACCTGATGGTCGCCGGGATGTCGCTAGGTGGGCGGCGGGAGGCCGGATCTGCCCACACTACGGCAGCGAGGAAGAAGGGGTCGGAGGCCCTCCCTCGCCAGCGGTGCTTGGGAGAGAACGGCAAGGCAGGCTGATCGGGATGCGCCCAGCAGTGGGTAAGAGCCGTCGCCGAGGACGACCGCGTGAACGTTGCACCTTCTCACCTTCCCTGGCAGAGAGGATCCGGCTGGATCTGTGACCAGCGGTGAGCAAAGAGAGAGAGAGTGTGTGGCAACCGCTGCCGTGTTTAGATCTAGAGAGGCCGAGACAGTGTGAAGAGAGCAACACTAGCAAGCAAGCGCGGAGGCTCCTGCCTATATAGTGGAGTAGTACTAGTTTTCTTTTGTCTACCGGAGCCGGCTTGACCTCGTCAATGACCGTCGAGAAGTCTTCATGCACGTGGCTCGGAGGCGCAGTTGTCGTCATTTTGATCTGAAGCACCGGATTATAACATATAACATGAAAAAATGCCACATGACAAGAAATCATAACCTCACTGCCCAAAGGAGACAACATGAATCCCGACGGACAAACTAGACGAGGAACAAAGCTCAAATTAAAGATAAACTCGTAGAAAAGGGGTCCGTCGATAGACGTCCTAATTAACATAGCCGGCTTGACCTAGATGGCAGCCGAGTAGTCACTGTTCGTGCATGTGCCCCCAATGACTAGCCCAACTCAGTTGTCGTTGTTTAACCCTCGCAGTGATCCGAAGCACATGACACCTAATTTTGCGAGATGACAAGAAACCTTTTTTTAGATTTCTCACCACAACTACAGCCATGTACAACACAGCCTACATGAAATGTATACGACAGCCAATCCAGGCGTGTCTGCTGGAGTCTGGTCACATGCATGGATGAACTGATCTTCCTTGTCTTGCGGGGATCGTCCAGGCACCAACGTAGTACAACACTTCTCTAGTACTATCGCTCGTCTCCCTCTTCTATTAAGTCACCCGACTTGTGGGGCCGGGGAGTGTGCCTATGGTCGGTTCTCAATTGTCGTCCCACATGTGTGTGCAAACGCAATATGACGCGCGTTCCATTCGGAGAGCAGCGTGCCAGACCAACCAACCGTCTGGGGTGCGACGCGAACGCGACGGGCGTGCTGTATACTCCGTTCATGTGTACCGCCGTTTTCTAGACGCTTTGCTCCATGGCGCGGGCGCAATCCATGGATACAAAATTAGTATATTGTATACTATTTAAAAGTCGAGGGCGGGGCTTTTCCTGCGCGGTAGGTGGCGGGGCAGTTCCGCCTAGTCGGTTCGACAAAGATGCGAGAAGACGAGGGAGTAGGCTGCTTCAAATGTAGGGCTGTGTGATTTGATAGCGAGTTACTTCTGGATAGGTGGGGCCCCGTGATTTGACTTGCCATTATCATTTTAACTGCGGCGCTACGACCGGCGTGAGTCTCCCGATTCCTGACCACCTCCATACAGGTGCCTCTCCCAATGCTCCACCACGTAGTAGAGGCTGGCTCTTGCATGAGAGCCCACTTCTCCACTTTTTCCTTGCCTCTCTTTCCTCCACATATGCAAAAATGCCATGTAAAGCGCACTATTGTACTTACTTTTACTTGCTCCTACAGGTGCTTAAGCTTGCCACATAGGCATAAAGTCTGATGTGGCAAGTTAATCAAGAAGAGAGAGACTAGTTTGGTGACCCAAGGAAGAAACGGTGCTAAGCGCGTGTACCTAGGTGAAAAGACAATTTTGAGTCTATAGCTAATTAAATGAAGCAAACTTAGCAACACCATTTCATTGGAAGAGGTCACTCCTTGGCAAATGCAATAAATACTAGTACTCCCTATGTCCCATAATATAAGAACATTTTTGGCACTACACTAGTGTCAAAAACATTCTTATATTATGGAACAGAGGGAGTACGAAGAAAGAGATAGAGAGGAGTAAAAAAATACACTTATACCCAACCTTATAGCCAACCTTGTTGTAGTATGAGTGACTAAGTGATGACTATGTATGACATGCCAACATCAGATAGCCTAACGCACCATGTTAAATATCCAAGGGTGCGACCGCGCGAGCGACACGAGGGTCGTGGTAGGCGCGACCATGATACGAGCTGCTAGCAGCCCTTGGATCTGAGATCAAACGGTCGCATGCTAAGTTGCTGAAAATTTGCAAAATAACCCTCCAGGATAGGATATTCACCCATAGGTCTAGAATCACGCCATGCAACCGTTCGATCTCATATCCAAGGGCTCTCGGAAGCCCGTATCATGGGAGAATGGAAAGCCACTACCCTGCCGTTCGCACGCTGGCAGTTTGCTCCTACTCGTCCCCACACGTCCTTCAATACTACGGCGGTTTGCTCCTAGTCGTCCCGTCCATTCACATTACGGCAGTTCCACTAATCCTAACCCTCCTCCCAAATCCATGGCGTCCCAAATCTCCACGATCGGCGGAGAGTACAAGGTTAGAACCATCATCGGCGATGAGTTCGACGTCATCTACAGCCGTTCTTCCGTGACGGTGAAAGGATGCCTTTCTTGCTTCAGACGCATGTTCGAAGACTCAGATGATGAGTGGGTCGCTGGGCTAGATGTTGAGTACACCACAGTCCTAGGACGAGAGAAGGATCTAAAGGACAAAGAGAGGAAGAAACCCGCCATGATCCAGGTTTGCGTGCATGACTTATGCTTGGTCTACCACATATGCCATGCCGACGTTGAGTGCCAGGATTTTAAGGACTTCCTCGAGAGCAACCTAGTCAAATTCGTTACTGTAGACTTTGGTAACGACAAAGAAGTCCTGCGTCGGATAGGCCTCGTTGTAGGCAACACCTTCGACCTCCAGAAGAATCGGCTGGTGTCCTCTCATCAGCCTTCAATGCTGACCCTGGCAGGAGCCATGGTTCATCCTTCATACGGTAAACTAGAGAAACCTCCATACACGTTTCATCGTCATGCATGGCAGCGGAATGTACTAGATATAGACCACATCCACTATGCTGCAATGGATGGCTACCTTTACATCAATATCTACAAGGGTTGGATGAAGAGCAACAGCCAAGTGTGCGGTTCAAGCAAAGAAGTATCGGCCAAGAGGAAGAGGGACAAGGACGAAGTCGAGGACATGGACGAGGACTCCGAGTAAGGTGGAAGTGTCGTTGCTCATGGTGGTTCTAATGCAGTGTCTACCGGAATAGTTGCAAAGTTTAATTTCAGGTGTGCTTAATTTAATTTGAGGGGTGTGTTGTGCTGAGCCCCCAGCAGAACTATGTTATGTTTCTTATTGTTACTTTAACTCTTCAATACTTACATACTAGTATTTCTTACATTTTATCTTTTATTTGGTATAGTACTACCACTCGTTTCTTCACATTATATATGTACAATATATATGGCCAACATCATATAGCCAGCAGTTTAGTTGTCAAAGAATTTCAGGGTGCTTAGTTTTGTCAAAGAATTCCAGGATGCTTAGAGGGTGCTTGGATCCAAGGGACTTATTTTAGTCTGACTAAAAATAGTCTCTTTAAGAGGCTAAAGTTCCAAGCACCCCTGACTAAAGAGGGGCTAAAACTAGTCTTGAGACTAAATTTTTTTAGTCAGGGGTACCCCTACTAAAATGTGGATTAGTCCTCTCTCTACTCATTTAACTCCTCTCCTTTAACACAGGCGAGTTCTGGATTGGAGGGTTTGGAGGATAATAAATGCTCATTAACTTGATTTTAGCCTTTTTAGTATTTGGATCCAAGCATGGGTGAGGCTATCATGTTTGAGTCCCACTACTTTTAGTCATGGGACTAAAACGTATCCAAGCATCCTCTTAGTTTTATTTGAGGGGTGGGTTGTGCTGGACACCATTATTGTGACTAGCCTTTTTAATAGTACTATATGCATAATCTGGCGATGAGCGCTCTCTATATGTACCACCTTTTTTAAAATTTCAAGTTTTGCTCCATGGCGCAATCCATCGATACTACTGTTGTACAAAAGTATACATTTTTTAAAAGGCTAGAGGGCGGGGCGGTCTAGCTTGGTCGGTTTCACGAGAGGCGAGGGCCTTTGTGATTTGACGGCTCATTACTGCTGGAAGGCGGGGCCTTGTGATTTGACTGCTCGTATAAATGTGCCGACGACCTGATCGAGGAGGATCAAAGAACTGTGTGGTATACTCAAGTTTTCCACTAGAGTAGTACTGTGACGGAGGAGCACGAAACACGGCAGCCCGGTGCCATATGGCGATAAAAATGATCTAATTTGCTAGTCATCTCATTGTTAGCATTTTTCTATTCATTCCCTCAAAAAAACCATTGTTCTATTCATGCCTCGCAGAGAACGTGACACATGCGGCAAAACACCCGAAGCAAAAGATGAAACACATGAGCAAAAGAAGAAGGAAGATTATCACCCCAAATGATCTAATTCGCCGCGGAGTCATAACTGCTTCTTCATCGCCTCCACGACCTCCATCTCCTTGCGCGTCTCCTCTGCCATCTTCTTAATTCTGTCCATGACGCGGGATTTCTCGACGCGAGCCTTCATCATATGTTCCACGGCCGCATTACGTACCTTGACAGCAGTCGGGTGCTCGATGCGGAGCTTCGCCAACTCCTCCTTCTGTTCCATGACGAGGGCATGCAGCATCTTCATTGAGGAGCTACTATTCTCATGCAGCTTCTTCCAGACGGCGTTCTTCTCCTTCAACAGGTCGATCTCGTGGCAGAGCTTCGCATTGTCCTCCTGAAGTTATAGGATTTCGCCGGTCGCCTTCTTCTCCCAGGCAATGCTCTTCTTCAGCAGCATCACCAAGCTGGCGGTCAACTCCCCCTGCTGATTGAGCTCAGCGGGCATGTCGTCGAGGCTCTCCTTCAGTAACTCCATCAAGCCTTGGATGAACTCCTTCTGCTTATTGAGGTGCTTATTGAGCTAATCAGGCATGCCGTCGAGGGATAACGACTCCAGCTCCGCCGGCTCGGCATGTTCGCCTCCACGGCTAGGGCGCTCCTGGGAGCCATCGCCTGCCCGTGAGCGATCTTTCGAGGTCTCTGCATGGCGGCGAGCCCTCTTTTTTCTGCAGCCTTGGTTGCCGCTCCCTTGTTACGAGTAGTTCTCGACCTAGAGCTCTGCTCACCGGCCATGGCAACGACGGACGAAGAAGAAGCACTTATGAGGAGGAAAGGTAGAGTAATTTTCGGTTAGGTAGTTCCCCTTTTTATAACCTAAGTACTAGCACTAGTACTAATACCTGCATAGTGGGAACACGTTCAGATTTGGTACGTACTAGTAGGTGTGAGCAGGATTTCGAATGTGATGGGAACATGGTAAAGATTAATTGATGGTTTTGGTTTCGAGGCCCGAAACGGCTCCTGATGAGTTTAGCGGAACATAAATTTCAAGTACTACACTGCTCAAATGCATAAATATTGTGTTACTGTCAAAAATTGTCACACAATACGAAGGAGACCAATGGAAGTACTACTAGCAACCCACGATTTAACTACTCGCATGCGCGCAGTGGAGTAATAATGTCTTTCTTCTGCCCTCACGTCCACTCAATTTGCATGCGCTATATTAATTGACCATCAATGAAGTGAACGACTTTACACGCGTCAAATTATCACATGGGGTGGATCTTGGTACAAAATTGTGTCTGCCCGTGTACCCGCGTGTGCGTGCGAGGGAATGAGTGCGTGCGTGCACATCTTCGCTTCGTGCATGTACCGCCAGTATGGCTCAGGGAGGACGAGTACATTCTTCTAGAACCAGCAGCACGTCATTGTGATCAATCCACGCAAGTAGGTCGCGACAACGCCTCCACATGTGCCACGTGGCTTCATGAACTGTAAGAGAGACACTGTGTGGTATTCTAATTTACGTGTTTTGCACATACTCGAAGTACTAGTAAGGTACACGTGCATTGCACGCATCAGATTTTGCAACCAAATTATGAATAAATACCATACTATAGCATGTAAGCTCTGAGTCATATATGCCTGATGTAGCCCTTCGTTTAATTCTTATAGTTCACATCATTCAAAATCAATTAGTTTTTATAAAAAAGCTAAGAACGCGGGAATAGGAAAAACATGGGATTATAGTGGAATGTCGTCTTGAATCCTACAGGATTGTATGAGTGTTTGATTGTTCATAGAAAAAATGCAGAATTCTTTCAAAGAGGTTTGAGTGGATGGGATGTTTCCTATGAAATCTAGTGCAAATGAATCATATGGAAAAATTCCTATGGTTTACAATCCTACAAATCAAACAACCAAGATAGGAAAAATTCCTAATGATTAGAATCCTCCAAAATTCCTTTGAGAATCTTTTGAATCAAAGAAGCCCTTAATCTATTTTATGATTCATGGAATTGTGCGTTGTAAAGCATAAAGTAAAAACAAATAATGGCAATTAAACTAGAAAAAAAGTTTGGGCAATTATGATACGGATGATTCTAGAACAAAAGAGAACCACTATTGTTTTGAGGTTTGTGCATTATGCTTAAGTTCAACCATGGAGTCTGCTATATTGTACATGTGGCAAAATCCGGTGGGGGGCTAGAAGATGGTGCGAGGGGCCGAGTGGAGGGAGACTATGAAGGAATGCACAAGTGCGAGATCGATATTTAGAGAGAGGGGCGAACACGTGAGCTGTTGCGCGCAGTGGCGGAGCCATGAAAAATAAATGAGCTAGGGGGCCAAGCATTGCTCATCCTTTACGAGGAGGGTCAATTCATGAACTTAAACCATTTTTAGCAGCAATTGTCTAATGATCACATTCATATTAGCCTTGATATATAGTGATGTTAGGGGGGCAGGGCCCTTACTGCCCCCTGTCTTCGCCATTGTGCACGCGTTTGAGAGATGAAGCGGAAGGCATGGATGATGAGAGGGGGATGTTGGATATATAATTAATGTGGGTGTATTAGCTATATATGTTAATCCTATATAGAGAGGAATAGATTGATCGATGTGGACGTGGGAAAGAGGGTGAGACCTCACTGGATATATCGATTGATCGATTTGTGTGGAAAACTATGAAATACCTAGCTATATACACACATACATAAAGGAATATCGATCGTTGCGCATGCACGCGTGAGAGATAAAGAATGCCCGATATGATGGAGAGAGGGATGTGTGTGGGTGTGTGCCTTCATGGGAGACCGACCTGAAGAAAAAGATTGCATGCGTGCGATGGATAATGCCGACTGGTAGTGTGTGTGCATGCATGCACGAGAGAAAGTTAGTGGTACAATTATAAAGAGAAGACTACTGTGTGGGTGTAAAAGAATAGGTGAGGTCATAATCAATGTAAAGTTGAATTCAAATATTTGAATAAGAGACCCTGATGTTTGAAACCCATGCATGCATGAATATAACAGAGATTTACGCGGTGTGGTTTGGGAACGAGCATGTTGTAATGTATACACATTGAACAAGGTCAGACTGATTTGAATTTGAGATACCGATGGCAGACAACATTTGGCCACGTCGGATCCGTGCATGGACACACTATTCTAATTGGAGATGATGGGCGACTTTTGCATCACATATCTATATCTATACCCCTATATATATAATTTTTTTTATATTGTGTGCGGGTAACTTTAACTTTGAAAGATGGTCATTGGATGAGGTGAATCCGATGGTCCAAAGATGGCAAATTTGAGCACTACTGGCCATTGGATATCATCTAGATTCCACCAAATTTCGCCACATGTATAATCTAGAAGACTCCATGCTTGAACTTAAGCATAATGCACAAACATCAAAACACAATCACTTCTTATTTGTTCTAGAATCTTCCGTATCATAATTGCCCAAATGTTTTTCTACATGATTTGCCATTATTTGTTTTTACTTTATGTCTTACGACGCACAATTTCATGAATCTTAAAATAGATTAGCTTTCTTATAAAAACTAGATGATTTTGAATGAAATGAACTATAAGAATTAAACAAACATCTACATCATGCATATATGACTCAAAGCTTGCATGCTATAATGTGGTATTTATTCATAATTTGGTTGCCAAATCTCATGCGTGCAATGCACGTGTACCTTACTCTAGTGTAAATGGTGTTTGTGTGTGTGTGTTGTGCGTGTTGAGGTGCAAATTGTCTTTTTTGGGGGGTACACGTTAAGCTTGTTCTTTCGAAATTTCAAGCCGCGCCTTGTTATGCCGAAAATTCAAGTTAGCGTCTCTGTCTATCGTGCTGGGAAACTCCCGCCTCTTCAACCCGCGCCTTGTTAGCCTGAAATATTTAAGATATATCTTTGTCTCGTTGTGCTCTGACAACTCCCTCCATCTCAACCCGCGCCTTGCTATTCCGAAATTACAACACGCGCGAAAACTCCCACCTCATGTGAAATCCCGACACGCGAAATGCCCGTGGTACCCCTGAACCGAAAGAACCACCTCAAATCGGTGGGGGTACTTTCGTAACTTACCCCACATTTCGGAAAAGTGCGTCTCTAAGCCATGGTTCCCCACTGCCATCCCATTCGCCCACCCATTCGTACATCGAGGCCGCAAAAACCCGCGACGAAACCCCACACCCTGCTCCGTCCGCCACCCAGCCGGAGCCTCTTCCCCGCGACGTCATCCACAACAACACCTCAACGTCCCTCATCCACCGTACCGGATGAGGATCCGTTGTCGATCTCATCGTCCCGCCGGTTCAGCCACCCCGTCCTCCACCTCCAAGGAGTTGCCCCGACGTTCCCCTCGTCTTTTGCGCCACCTACATTCCCACACCGCCGTCTTCACCTGCACCACCGGAAGAGCATCATCATCACCGTTTCCTCGGATGAAGCTGTGGCCTAATCAGCGCCACCAAAGAGGTTGTACACTAATCGCCGCATTTTCTTCTTGATTCGATCTCATGGTGCTGTCGGCGCTCGGTCCCGAGCCGACATGGTGCGGCTCCATCCACGGCGGCGTCGCCGGCCACTTCCTCCACGGCGCCGCTCCCTCGGCAGCAACGTCCACATCAGTAGGAGCTGCTGCTCTGCTCTTGCTCTCGGTCCCCTGCCTGGTCTGCTCTTGCTATTGCTATTGCTCGCGCTGCTGCTCTCGCTCTTGCTCTTGCTTGCGATGCTACTCTGATTTAGCTACACTTTAGTCGACTGAATTGACTTTTGGGTCAGTCAATTTTCAGGGGGTGGGGGGG
>NC_041388.1:335703517-335711076 GCF_002162155.2 Triticum dicoccoides
GGCGGGGCGGTGGCGTGGGGATCGCCGGAGAAAAAGCTCGGCACGTGGGGCCTAGAGGGATGGCCGGGGCGGCGGTGGACCAGCGGTGGGGAGTGTTTTCGGGGCGGGCGGGGCGGTGCACCGCCAGCCGCGGGCGGCGGGGGGGCTGTTGTTTGGCCGGTGGTGGCTGGCGGCTCAGGGGGGTGGAGGTTGAAGATGAACCGCGGGCCCTTGATTTCGTATCCAATGGCTACAAAATCGACTGACCAGAGATGAAAAAGTCAGTCGACCGACGTGTAGCCTCACCTTGCTAGTGCGTTCAGTTTCGATAGCAAAATTCAGTTTCGACAACAAAATTCGGTTTCGACAGTTAAGTTCAGTTTCGATAGTTAAGTTCAGTTTCGACAGTTAAATTCAGTTTCGACAGTTAAGTTCAGAGATGAGCGGCTGATGTATTTTACATCTAGCACTTTGTGGTTATGTATTTTACGTCATGTATTGGAGATGCTATTAGAATTCCACTCAGGTTAACGTTGTCCGTTGTCTCTCTTGTCCTGCTTCAGCCTCGGCGTCGTACAACTCACCGGAGCTGCTCCAATGACGAAACCCTCCATCACAGCGGAGCAGTACCTCGGGCTCCATCTCTAGACGCCGAAGATCTTCTTCCCCTCCTCCGACAGCCAAGTCAACCGGAGCATCCTCACCGGCCAACCCAATCACGCTGAGATCGACATGGCTTCGCCAAAGAGGTTGTACACTTGTTGCATCTCTTTTTTTACTCTACATGTTATATATATTGTCCACTGAGCACTCGTAGTAACGGGAAATACGATTATTTTATCCTACTATATGACAAGCAGTGAGGTACCAGGCAACTTAGCTATCCGTGATGGACTCTCTTGAACGCCATCATTATTTATCTCTGCGCGTTTGAGCTGTGCATTTGTCGATGGGCCTGGGAGTTGAGCTAGTATGGCAGTGGCCTGGGTCCAAAGTAATAGAAGTAGCACAAAAACATTTTTTTAGTGTAGGATTTTCCTTGCTCAAGCCTGCCTACTAGAATCTCTAGTGCTTGAAAGGAAAAGTGAATGAAAAACATCAGAATTGGAAAGTTTCCTATGGTACTACTTTTCATGAATTTGGGCAAAGGAATGGAGCAAAGGAAAACTATAGGATTTGTTCCTTTAGTATCTCCTTGGAAGAAAAATCATAGGAATTCTAATTTCCACTTCTCCTCCTTTTCATATTCCTATTCATCAAGCACAAGACTAAGAGATAGTAGCATAATAGCATTATAACCATACATTTTCTTGTGGTTTGACTTAATCTCATCATGCTTTTTTGCATCCTATGATCTTCCAATTGTTGTGAATCAAACACCCAGATTGGCAAAAATCATGTGTTTTTAAATTCTCTATTTTGCATGTGCATTCCTATCCTATTCCTGTCTATTTCCTATCCCTGCATTGTTAGAATCCTCAAATTCAAACAAGCCCTTACTCAATTACTTCTTTTATAGATATGTGTCAAAGAAAACCTTGTGTGGTTTGTCCTGCTCCTGCGGTGTTGTGATCCACCCCAGCTCAGCTGCTCCAACGACGGAAGGGTTCACCACAGCAGGGATCCGCTCTCCAGACTGTCTTTCTCCACCTCAGATCTTCTTCCCCGCCGCCGGCAGCCACGGCAGCTGCATTACCATCATCAACTGAGAAGATGACCTTGAGGACTACACGGGTCCGCAAGAGAAGCCGCACTCTTCCGTGTCTGCTTATGTTATGCGTCGCTTAATATGATGACATGCTACATTATCATCGTGTTCACCTATTAGACTCTAAGTCAGGTCCAAACTAATGCTGAAACTTGAGTTTTTAAATGGTTGTGGGGTACATATTGGGGCAGCAATCAATACTATCTGTCTACTATCTGGTTAATCTCCGGTGTCTACTATGAGTTTCATGTTGGGTGCAAACAAACATTAAAGGAGCCATTATCTATATTTTTTAACTAAAGCTATTATCTGCCTGCTATCATTGGTTTTGGGTCTATCCACAGTTTGCTACCATCACTCTAGATTTGTGCATGCACTCCTTATATAATCTCACTATGTTTTATTCCTATGCATGCCAGTTATTGTACACAATGGAACTGATTATGTAGAGCAAAAGAGATGAGCCTTGCGTGGCAATAAAATTTTATGCAGACATCGTTCCACGGTGGGGCAAAGGCAGCGCCCCCTCCACCCATTACGGATCGTAATCAAGAGGAAGATAACTGTTCTGAGGGGGATTTAGAAGGAGAAGACCACTCCTATTTACCCCATGAGGTCTTCGCTCTAACTTGGCATGCTGATGTTGGTAATATCATGCATATGGTGCCTTGCATTGCTTACTGTATACATTAAAGATGTCATCTGCTTAGTTTAGACATGCTTTGTGTCAATGCCATCTGTTTAGTTTCTTTATCGTATATGTGAATCATGCAATGCCATCTTGTCTAGCCAGGCATCATATATGTGAATTTTGCAATGCCACCCTGGTTAGCCAGTCATCTTATATGTGAATTATATCATGCCATCATTTTTTTTATTACGTGTTAAATTTGTCAAAAAATTTAGTACATTCAATTACTCTTCCTGTGCATCAGCCATTCGGCACGGTCATGGAAAAATCTGGAGTGGAAACAAGGTCTTCAGAGCAGACAATGCTATCTGATGAAGCGCATGTCTTGCTGGTTACCGATAGCTCCTCAGAGGAGGATTCAGAGACAGATGACCAGTCATATCCCCCCCCCGAGGTGCATGCCCTAACTTGGCAGGGTTATGTTGCTCATATCATGTGTATGGTATCTTGCATTTCTATGTCATTTGCTTAGTTTAGACATGCTTTGTGTGAATGCCACCTGTTTAGTGCCTAATTACCATATATGTGAATTATGCAATGCCATCTTGTTGCAAGACATTATATATGTGAATTATGCAATGTTATCTTGTTGCAAGGCATTATGTATGTGAATTATGCAATGCCATGCTATTTAGGCAAGCATCATATATGTGAATTATATCATGCCATCCTTCTTTTGTATTTCTCATTGCTTTTGTCGACAATGTTTCTATGTTCAACTGCTCCTCCTGTGCATCAGCCATTTGAATTGGTGATGGAGAAATCTAGAGTGAAAACAAGGTCTTCAGAGTAGACAATGCTACCTGCTGAAGCAGATATCTTGCTAGTTACAGATAGCTCTTCAGAGGAGGATTCAGAGGCAGATGACCAGTCCTATTATCCCCTTGAGGTGTATGCTCAAACTTGGTAAGGTTATATTACTCATATAATGCATATGTTGTATTGCAATGCTTAGTTTTTGCATCATATACACAAACATTGAATGCCATCTCCTTAGTTGACACATCATATATGCGATTTCCCTCTGCTCACTTCCTTAGTATATAAATAATATATTTGAATTATGTCATGCCATGATGTTTACATAAACAGCATGTATCTGAATTATGGCATGCCAACCCATTTTCTAAAGACATAATATAGTTATATCATCTCATCCTGTTTACATAGTCATCATATTTTAAATTATGTCATTCTATCCGTGAATTATATCATGCCATCATGTTTCCATCGACGGCATGTTTGTGATTTATGGCATGCCAACCACTTTAATAGACACATCGTATAGTTATATCATGTCATCATGTTTACATAGTCGTCATATTTTGAAGTATGTCATTCTATCCTGTTTAGTTAGCCATCATACATGTGAAATTGTGTCATGCTATCCTGTTTAATTAGCCATCATATATGTGAAATTATGTCCTGCTATTCTGTTTACTTAGACAACATAAATGTGAATTATTTCATGCCCTATTTTCTTCCCTACTATCCATTGCACCTGTCTATCTTACAATGTATGTACATTCAATTACTTTTCTTGTTTATCAGCCTTTTCAATTGGAGGGAGTGATGGCAGTATTTGTGGGAGTAAAAAACACGGTCTTCAGAAAAGATCGTGCTACCTGTCGATGCAGATAGAACCACGGTCGTACTTGCCCAAGAACCAGCCCCACCACACATAACCCACACTCATGCAGATTGTACCCCTACCCAGTTGGACGGAGAACCAGCTACACCCCTTCTAACCCCAACCCCAGCAGATAGACACCCAGTTCCCGTTGACACAGCACCGTCTCCACCACAGAGCACCCAAACACGAGCAGTTAGTAAGGCAACTGCAGTGCCCAAATCACGAGGACCACCACTCCGAACCCGAAGTCAATGCTTAAAGCAGAAGAAGAATTATTCTCAAGTCAGGTTTCGTAGCTATGGTTCATACTACTTTGCTCTTGCATCACTGTATTTACTGATACCAACTAATTTCCAATTTGAAGGATGCAATTGAAACTCCAATGGCACAACATGTATGTTTTAAACCTGTTTCTTCAACGTGTTTGGTTGTTTGCTGTTGTAACTTGCTCTATGTTGATTTCAGTTTCAATTGAATAAACAGTTATGTTCTCATGCCATGCACATTACAAGTGTTGTTATTGCTCTGTAGTTTCCCACACTTATATTCTGTTTATGCTACTTTGTCTTAAATAGATATGATTCGAACTGTATCTATCTTGATTTGGCAACATAAACTAGAATGATATAGACCATACAGTGACCATACTACATAGATATATGTTTGTTTCATGCTGTTATCCTGTCCACCTTACTACAGAACTGGTTTACCAAAATGAGTTTCATATACTACATTGTAAACCTGAGATGTGTTTGTTTGTTTCTCTTTTAGAACGCGGATAAAATATTGGAGAAGAGTACCCTGTTATGCAATGGTAAAGGAAGTAATGCAGATAAGGTTCAAGATAGTGAGACATCCCTGTTGGTCTCCAAGAAAGCTGATAAAAACTATATTGAAGACACTGAGACAACCCCAAAGTCCTGTCTTGATGTAGTGTTCAAGTTACTGGCTACCACTGCTGGCACCAGCTATTCGAACTCGTTGCCTAAATCAGTTCGGCTTCTTGAGTCTCAACTTCAAGTTGAAAGACATCGATCAGATGTTATGTGATAGGAAGCCGAAGGACTGAGGAAGTCCCTGCAGAATTCAGATGCATACTTTCTGGTGCAACAGCAAGTGCTGGAGGACTTAAGCGCCAAACAAGAGAAAGTTAATAAGCTTGCTAAGCATCTTGGCAGCATTATGGGTACCCAGGATATTGTTTCTTGAGCTCTTCTGAAGTGGTTTCAGTTCTGGACTTGTTTTGCTGCGGCGTTTATATGCTGTTGTGTTCCCTATATTTGCACTGGTGGCGAACTTTGATGCCCAGTGGATGTAATATGTGTAATAGCCGTGATAGCCTAGTGTAAGTTGCTTGCTTATTTATTTCCTTGTTGTCTTGTTTATTTGTTTGCTTGTAGTCAGTGCAGTTCTTTTTCTGCGGTTTTCTAGTGGCTGCAATAACCTATTTTTTAAAACTAGGCCACAATAACCATGGGCTAATATTTGCTGTAGTGACACTGGGCCTCCTACGGGCCATAGAAACAGTGGGCCTTCTACGGGCCGTATAAACAGTGGGCCTTCTATGGGCCGTAGAAACAATGGGCCTTCTACGGGCCGTAGAAACAATGGGCCTTCTACAGGCTGTATCATCAATGGGCCTTATACGGGCCGTATGATCGATTGGCCAAACATGGGCCAAACAGACCGCATTCTGGCCGTAAACGTGCTAGAGTTGTAATCGTCCGTTCATGGGCCAACCATAACAGGCCATCGTTAACGGGCCGACTGTAACCACGGGCTGAATTTGGCCCACAAGCAGAAAATGACAGTAACGGGCCATAAGTAAACGAATGCTGGAAAATAGCCCAAGAATAAATGGGCTTTGAGAAGGCCGAAAGATAACATGGGCTGGAAACGGCCCAACGGAATAACGGGCTGTTAATGGGTATAAAGTGATACATTGTTCTTTACGGGCCAATTTCACCACGGGCCGTTAATGGGTGTAAAGTGATACACTGTTCATTACGGGCTAGTTTCACCACGGGCCGTTAATAGGCCAAGAGTTACATAGGGCCTCATATGGGCCGAAAGACATCATGGGCCATACATGGGCCAGAAGTGAAAACAGGCTGGAAACATATTCGATGGCCCAGATGACGCTACTGGGCCTAATTCGAATAGGGCGTAATGGGCCTTGGGTTAGCGGGCTGTAAATGGGCTATATGCGAACAGGCCGTTAACAGGCTTTCCATGGGCCGGCCCGCCACCTTTTGACCAAGTCAAATGGACCAGCCTTTTCACAGGAATGGGCCTCTGTTGGGTCGTGCCATGTGTCGACGTATCATAGGCGCCTTCTGTCCAATGAGTGGATGACATCTGTCCCAGCAATGAGCCGACACGTGTTTCCTCCAGCCAATGATGATTTTACATGTGGAAAATCCCCATTGGTCGGAGCTGTTAACAGGTTATCGGATCCAAAACCCGACCCGATAGCTTAATGGTGTTCCACTACAGTGGATGCCACGTGTCGGTCACCCTTGACAAAAGCACTTCTGTGACGCGCGATTTATCGTCATGGAAGTGGACACTTCCATGATGATAATTTTGGTAATGTCATGGAACACTTCTACGACAGCACAGGTATGACTATCTTGATTCTGTCATAAAATCGTCATGGATGTACATGCATGAAAGAAAACGCGACCTACTGTGACAAACACGTATCATCACGGAAGTGTATTTTTTTGTAGTGCCTACTCACTCACATTGATATATATTGATGGGCATCTCCATAGCCCGTTGATACGCCTAGTTGATGTGAGACTATCTTCCCATTTTTTTGTCTCCTCCACAACCACCATTCTATTCCACCTAAATTTATATGTACATGGCTCACGCTCATGTATTGCGTGAAGATTGAAAAAGTTTGAGAACACCAAAAGTATGAAACAATTTCTTGGCTTGTCATCGGGGTTGTGCATGATTTAAATACTTTGTGTGGTGAAGATAGAGCATAGCCAGACTATATGATTTTGTAGGGATAACTTTCTTTGGCCATGTTATTTTGAAAAGACATAATTGCTTAGTCAGTATGCTTGAAGTATTATTATTTCTATGTTGTCTTGAATCTTTCAGATCTGAATATTCATACCACAATTAAGAAGAATTACATTGAAATTATTCCAAGTAGCATTCCACATCAAAAATTCTCTTTTTATCATTTACCTACTCGAGGATGAGCAAGAATTAAGCTTGGGGATTCTTGATATGTCTCCAATGTATCTATAATTTTTGATTGTTCCATGCTATATTATATTCTTTTCTGGACATTATTGGGATTTATTATACACTTTTATATTATTTTTTGGACTAACCTATTAACCGGAGGCCCAGCCCAGAATTGTTGTTTTTTGCCTATTTTAGGGTTTCACAGAAAAAGAATATCAAATGGAATCCAAACAGAATGAAACCTTCGGGAACGTGATTTTCGGAACGAACATGATCCAGAGGACTTGGACCCTACGTCAAGCAATCAATGAGGAAGGCATGAGGTAGGGGGCGCGCCT
>NC_041388.1:335711636-335722474 GCF_002162155.2 Triticum dicoccoides
CCTCCACCCTCGTGGGCCCCCTGTTTCTCCACCGACGTACTCCTTCCTCCTATATATACCTACATACCCCCAAACTACCAGATATGGAGCCAAAACCCTAATTCAACCTCCGTAACTTTCTGTATCCACGAGATCCCATCTTGGGGCCTTTTCCGGAGCTCCGTCGGAGGGGGCATCGATCACGGAGGGCTTCTACATCAACACCATAGCCCCTCCGATGAAGTGTGAGTAGCTTACTTCAGACCTACGGGTCCATGGTTATTAGCTAGATGGCTTCTTCTCTCTTTTTGGATCTCAATACAAAGTTCTCCCCCTCTCTTGTGGAGATCTATTCGATGTAATCTTCTTTTGCGGTGTGTTTGTTGAGACCGATGAATTGTGGGTTTATGATCAAGTTTATCTATGAACAATATTTGAATCTTCTCTGAATTCTTTTATGTATGATTTGTTATCTTTGCAAGTCTCTTTGAATTATCAGTTTGGTTTGCCCTACTAGATTGATCTTTCTTGCAATGGGAGAAGTGCTTAGCTTTGGGTTCAATCTTGCGGTGTCCTTTCCCAGTGACAGTAGGGGCAGCAAGGCACGTATTGTATTGTTTCCATCGAGGATAACAAGATGGGGTTTATATCATATTGCATGAGTTTATCCCTCTACATCATGTCATCTTGCTTAAAGTGTTACTCTGTTCTCTTGAACTTAATACTCTAGATGCATGTTGGATAGTGGTCGATCTGTGGAGTAATAGTAGTAGATGCAGGCAGGAGTCGGTCTACTTGTTTCGGACGTGATGCCTGTATACATGATCATACCTAGATATTCTCATAACTATGCTCAATTCTGTCAATTGCTCAACAGTAATTTGTTCACCCACCGTAAATACTTATGCTCTTGAGAGAAGCCACTAGTGAAACCTATGGCCCCCGGGTCTATCTTCCATCATATTAATCTTCCAATACTTAGTTATTTCCTTTGCCATTTATTTTACTTTGCATCTTTTATTTCTCTTTATCATAAAAATACCAAAAATATTATCCTATCATATCTATCAGATCTCACTCTCGTAAGTGACCGTGTAGGGATTGACAACCCCTTATCGCGTTGGTTGCGAGGATTTATTTATTTGTGTAGGTGCGAGGGACTCGTGCGTGGCCCCTACTGGATTTATACCTTGGTTCTCAAAAACTGAGGGAAATACTTACGCTACTTTGCTGCATCACCCTTTCCTCTTCAAGGGAAAATCAATGCAGTGCTCAAGAGGTAGCACGGCCCCACCTCACAGTGAAAACTTTATGACTGGAATAAAAATGCCATATACACCCTCCGTTCCTAAATATAAGACTTTTTGGATATTTCAAATGGAATACAACATACAGATGTACGTAGAGATATTTTAGAGTGTAGATTCACTCATTTTGCTCTGTATGTAGTCACTTACTGGAATCTCTAGAAAGACTTATATTTGGGAACGGAGGGAGTACTATACTAATAAAACATTAAGGCCATGAGGCGATGCAGTGCTGGTTACAGGAGGCAAGAAGAAGAGATGCATCCATCGATGAACGTCCACCTCCTCGACTCAGGGGGCCAGCCCACCAAACGGCGGCTAAGTAGCAGCGGCTTTCGTGGCCAGGTCGACGTGCTTTTGAACAATGGCATCCAAAGATTCCAGCCGTTGGAAGAAGGCCAACGTCTTTCTGTCCTCGCTTGCCTTGTAGTGGCCTATATAGACGATTTCCTCGTAGACATGGATGTGCAAATCGACTGTTTCTTGCATGGCGAGGCGTTGCGCAACGAGCGCGACCTCGAGGTGCACATTCTTCGTCGCTACCTCCGGCACCTGCAGGGCCACCAGGGCTTGAAAGAATTCGTCGCCATGGAGGCCGATGAGGGTGGCAGGCAATGAGGAGCCTAGGCGCGCGGGCTGGAGCAGTACGACAAGGTCGTCCGCGCGCTTCTTGACGGTGGTGAACTTGTGGATGGAGTTGACCATCATGTCATCCATGCGAGAGGCGAAGCCGGCGTCGGCAAGGGCTACGCCGCCGGCGGTCACCAGCACTGTCTGGAAACGCTGCATGGTGCGGGGCCGCAGGCTGGCACCTTGGATGATTTGGCACAACCGACTACCGCTCGCGTCCATCGCCTCCATAGGTGCTTGTGGCTTCTGGTCACTTGGTCTTGGATTGGAGTGAGCAGTGTTGCGCAGAGACTAGGAGTAGATGGATTGGAGTGGTGGGGAACCTTTATATGAGAATCCAAACTCTGTTGCATTCACATCATGTTGGCTCTATTCTGCTTCTCCAATTAATTTCATCTGCATGTAATTGAGGATGCATCATTGACCGTTCAATGTCTCGGGAACCGCTACCCTCTCCTTCCTTGGCAATGGCATTCAAGCACCTATGGAGGCGGCTGCCGCTCGTGTCTATCACGTGTCAGGAGACGTTCCCGTCGACGACAAGGTGCCTATGGTGACTTCGTAAATTTCAAGATGATAGTACTAGTATACTCAATATTGTGCACCGCGACCAAGGCAGATAGGAAAACGAGAGAACTACGTATTTATTTACGGTGTAGATTCACTCATTTTGCTCCATATGTACTCCGTCTCGGTGTAGTCTAGTCACTTGTTGAAATCTCTAGAAAGGCAAATAGTCCTTTCTGGTTTACAGGGCTATACTAGCAAGTACTACAATAGTGAGCTCACATAGCAATTTTGTCTCATGCAAGAGCCTGGCTATATGCGTGCTCCAAGGTTCGCAACTGCCACGTTCGGGTTGTGCTTGGATCTTTGCCTCTTCGAGAAGACGAACAATGATGTTACTACTACTTCTACAGTATCGAATCCACTGATGCATGTTCGTCCACCGCGTGCGGGAGGGATAGCTTGTTGTAGTACTCTATAAGGCTAGTTGTAATGGGAGTACTATCATAGGTAGTACTCCCTCCGTTCCTAAATATTTGTCTTTCTAGAGATTTCGACAAGTGACTACATAGGGAGCAAAATGAGTGAATCTACACTCTAAAATATGTATATATACATCCGTATGTGGTAGTCCATTTAAAATATCTAAAAAGACAAATATTTAGGAACGGAGGGAGTATCATGCATGCCAACTAGGCAAATTTGACGAGGTGGCATAGAAGTAAATGAAGAAAGAGAGAGTTGAATATCATATCATGATACTGTATCATATTAAATGTTGTGCTACTATGTGTCATGCATGCTAATAAATGAGGTCATTGATGATACTAACATATGATACTATGCACTACGGATGTGTAGTATCATACACTAGTATCATATGCATGATACTAGTATTCCATTACGACCAGCCTAAGCAAAAGCATGTCCTCGTCTGCGAGCCATCGCGTGCGAGGGAGAAGGCGTGTGGTAGTAAAATCAAGCTTCTCCTCGTTGTACGAGTTGACACAACACATCATAGCACTGGCCCCACATGGTTGCCTCTAAACTTGGCCGAAAGACCCGCAGTGTACAATACTCCATTTGCTGCAACCTCTAACATTTACCCCACCACGAACTAAAATATAGATTCCTGTCTTGACCAGATGAGCGTGCAAACTACAATCACCGGGATGACAGGTAGGGCCAGAAGATTATTTTAATAAAAAAGCATGGAGCCAACCCCAACGATTTTAAGCTTATAGGCATGGTACACGCTATCCTAGACTACTCTACACATGAAACTGCCACATGAGTGTCCGGGCTGCGCATGGCTCTTCGCCTCTTCAGGAAGTCAAACAATGATGGAGTACTACTGGTACTACAGTATGCTTCTGGCCATCTGACACCGATTGAACTGTTGCATGTCCACCGCGTGCGGGAGGGAGAGCATGTAGCGAATGAAAGCTTCTCCTAGTCCTTCCAGCCACCATGCTCATGGGTGAGGGAGGGACGCAGCTTCATTGACTTACTTCTCTTGCCTTTGCGTGTATGACAGGTGGGCCCAACAGGTGGGTGGCCCACCCATCACGCAGCCAACGGCAGGTGCGGTTAAGGCACCGGAGCTCAGTCCGCGAGGGAGAGGGCGTTGTAGTAATCAAACTTCTCGGTCTTGTACGAGTTGACGCGACACATCAAAGCACCGCACTCGATATATTTCAATAATTTGCGTTTACCGATGCATTAATTACAACTCATGCATGCTGTGACTCTCCTTTTGATACTTGCATGTGTTGATTTAATGCACCTTGAAGTAGTATGAATATGTGATAGTAAAGCTTTGTAATGCCTCGGCCCTAATAAAGCGAGAGATGGTTGTGCAAGAGGAGGGCGAGATCATGCAGGCGGAACAGGACCCGACGATGGAGCTCTCTCTGGTCTCGATGGACCTCACCTTGCTCCACTGCCCCTTGTGCCTCCGCCTCTTGAAGCCTCCAGTGTATGAGGTTCGAATACACCTCGAATGTTTGGCTGATCGAGCAAGGTGCAGGTTTCTTGATTGATGTGTTGTTCGATTGATTTGTGCAGTGCAAGGGAGGGCACTTGGCCTGCGCGGACTGCCGCTCGAGCGCCCCGAGAACCTGCGGCAGTGCCAGAAGTGCGAGCGCGGCGGTGGCTTTGACGTGCGGAAGACGGTGGTGGACACCGTCCTCTCCTTTGTGAGGGTGGAGTGCCTGCGCGAAGGTTGTGGGCTCTACGTCACTTACCACAAGCTCGCCGATCACCAGAGCGTGTGTCCGCTCGCGCCCTGCAAATGCCCCGTGCTCGTCTGTGGCTACGAAGGCCCGCCGCCGGCGCTCTCCCACCACATCAGCACCGTGCATCCCATGCCCGTGCACATGATCCAGTACAGCAAGGTGCTCCAGCTGCAAGTGCCACTGTCGGAGCCACGGCTCTTGCTGTTCGCGGAGGAGGACGGCCGCGCGTTTTTCTTGGTCGGCTGCGTGCTCGACATCGGCGCGCCTATCACCGTGTCGATCGTCTGCATCAGAGCGGGGTCGTCCCCACTTCCGCACTACGTGGCCAAGCTATGGGCGAACGGCCTGCCGGGGGAGCCCAAAGGCAGGACCGACGCCGTCAAGGTGGAAATGAAGGTGACAATTAGATTGAGGCTTTGATCTCATAAGTATCGCGTAAGTGTTAGCAATTGTGAAAGACTAATAGACGGTTGAGTATGTGGACTTGCTATACAAAAACTCTTACATTGACTCTTTCTGATATTATGATAAATTGCAATTGCTTCAATGACTGAGATCATAGTTTGTTAGTTCTCAATAAAGTTTCTGATTCATACTTTACCTTGTGAACGAATTGTTACTTTAGCATAAGAAATTATATGACAATATATGTTGTTGTCCTAAAGATGATCATGATGCCCTCATGTCCATATTTTATTTATCGACACCTCTATCTCTAAACATGTGGACATGATTATCGATTCCGACTTTCGCTTGAGGACAAGCGAGGTCTAAGCTTGGGGGAGTTGATAAGTCCATTTTGCATCATGCTTTTATATTGATATTTATTGCATTATGCGTTGTTATTACACATTATGGTACAATACTTATGCCTTTTCTCTCTTATTTTACAAGATTTAAATGAAGAGGGAGAATGCCGGCAGCTGGAATTTTGGACCAGAAAGGAGCAAATCTGAGAGACCTATTCTGCACAACTCCAAAAGTCCCGAAAATTTACGGAGAATTATTTTGGAATATATAAAAATATTGGGCGAAAAAATACCAGAGGGGACTTGCCAGGTGGCAGCCCGGGGGCCCGCCCTACCCCCTGGGTGCACCCCTAGGGCTTGTGGGCCACCTGGCAGGTCTCCGGTGCCCATATTCTGCTATATGAAGCATTTTGACCTGGAAAAAATCAGGAAGTGTCGTGGAATTGTCACGGCAGATGTCCTAGTGTGAGGACTTAGTCGTGAGGCCAGCGCATCTATGTAGTAGCTTGAAGGGGTTGGTCGGAATCAAGAGACGCAAGGTTTTACCCAGGTTCGGCCCCTCATGGTGGAGGTAAAAGCCTACATCATGCTTCATTGATATTGATGATGATGATCACGATTACACGGGTGCTCTAACTTGAGAGCTATAGACTTGTCTGTCTAAACCTAACTTGTCAAACTTGTCCTCCTTGGGGAGCCCTGCCCCTCCTTATATATGTTGAAGGGGCGGCTTACATGACTAGTCCTATTAGGATTAAGATTACTCTATTACAAGTGGAGTCCTAGTCTTGCTTCCTTTGTAAGGGAATATTCCTTATGCTTTCCTCTTAAATGGGCCCACCATAATACGAGCCGGCCTTCCATGAACCGCCCGCTGGGCCACCGGGTCTTGTTGCTCCTCTGACCCGCCTGCCGGGTCACCAATGAGTCACCAGGCCCAGCCAGGTCATCAGTGAGTGGAGAGATCCGGGCGGGTCACTTCGTGAGTCGCCAAGTTAGGGCGGGTTACTAGTGAGTCGCCAAGTTAGGGTGGGTTACTAGTGATTCGCCAAGTCCGGCCGGGTCATACCACGGGGTATATCCCCGACATTAGCCCCCAATTTAATTTGGATTTATCCATGTTAAACTGATCCTGCAAATCAAGACCAACTCTGATAGATTATACGCCGGGTCGAAGGTTCTTCTGAGCCGGCATTTGATCATTGTTAAGTCCTTGTAATTTCCTTGTTGATATGTACATGTCCATGATCTCATAGCAAATCTTCTTTAGCAGATATGTTTCAACTTTGTCAATGCAAAAAATCCAGATACTTGTTTTGAAAAGTCCGGGTCAATAGGCCAGCTTCAGAGTCAATTTGCTGACATTGGTCTCTTGTAGAGAAATATTGTGAAGAATAATCCACTTGAGTCGGCTTCCAAAGCGTCGGCTTAAGAAATATTGGTATTTGAAATACTCATCTGCTATTCAGCCGGTTTGAAGATGTAGAACTTGCCGGTTTAATATTACCAAAATTGCTGGTTTGTAAATATTGATGGCACCGAGTCATAATTGTTGCCGACGGCGGGTCATAATTATTGATGACGCCGGGCTATGATTGTTGCAGACACCGGGTCATAATGATTGGTGACACCGGGTCATTCTGATTTGCTCAAAACTGAGAATTCGAAAGTATTTCTCCTTATATCCGTGTTACCTGTAGCCCCCAAGTGTTGGGTTGTCATGCTTGCATCAACCTGGGACTTGTAATTGTCTTATGCTCACAAAAACTTCAACTGATGTAGTTCCCAAGGGCCGGGTCATTATGCAGTAATGAGCAGGGACTTTGTAGATGTAGACTTGAGCAGCAAGATGTAGTCCCCAAGGGCCGGCTCAGTAAGATAATATTGAGCTGGGACTTTATATATATTTCCTTGAAAAGAATATCATATGATGTAATCCTCTCCATGGGGCTCGAACCCACGTCCATAAGGTTAAGAGCTTTGTACTCTTTCAACTGAGTTGTGGACCTTTCAATATAATGGATTTAAGACTTGTGTACCTTGAATTGTTGACAGGAGCAATTGGTAGCCCCAAGGGCCGGCTCATTATAATATGATGAGTCGGGTCTTCAATAAGTTGATCAAAAAATGACTTTACATTAGCCCTCAGGTGCCATGGTGCATGCTGGCAGTGACATGGGACTTGCATATTTGATGTAATCTCAATATGAATAATGTAGCCCCCAAGTGCCGGGTCGTAAGCCTGCAGCGACTTGGGACTATTCCCTCCATTGTAAAAATAAATCATGTCCCTTAATAAAATAATAACCATTGCGCTGAAGTGACTTTGAAGACCTCCATCATAATATTGGCTATTGATAACCATAATAAAAATCTAGCCATGTTGGCTATTAAAGATTTGAATAATATAATCCGGTTTGGAAAACCGGTTCCTGTGATATTGAATCGTACTGCCGGTTTAGGATACCTGTGCAATAAGGGTGATAACCCAATCTTTAGAAGCCAAAACTTCCAAATGTTTATGATTGTCATATATGGCGACTTATCATCCAAAGTCAAGCCGGGTTAATCGAAACCACATATATGCTTCAGATATGAACAAAAAGTCTCAAGACAAAACCAAAGATTGTTCTCAAAAAACTTAAGCCAAAAAATGAGGCTTCTGATTCGAATACGATCAGTAAACCGGACCAAAAGGGGTTGAGCTAGGATTCGAATATGATCATGAAGCCCCCTAGTGGTTTTGGCGTTGCGCCGATCAAGAGGGTACCCACAGCTATGTTCTCTTTGGTTCGAATACGACCTATGTTTGAACAGGAAGCCTCCAAATGACCTTGAGAGTTTTTTAACGACTCTGATTCGAATATGATCAAAGTCGGACCCAAAATGGGTTAAGCTATGATTCGAATACGATCAAGAAGCCCCCTAGTGGGTTGGCATTGCGCCGATCAAGAGGGTACCGACATCTATGTTCTCTTTGGTTTGAATACGACCTATGTTTGAACAGGAAGCCCCCAAATGACCTGTAACTATGGCTATGAGCCGGATCAAAGGGTAATCATAGCTTAGCTCAATAAGCTGGAAGCCCCCAAGTGATATATTTCTGAGTTATGCTCGTCGGGTGCCTATGTTTGAGTTGTGTTGTGCAACAAACTCTCTTTGGTCCCTATATTTTTTTTTGAAAACTCGAACTTGCGAGAGGTGAATTATTTTTAAACCGGAATTTCAAACCGGATATTGAGAGCTTCAAAGCTTTGTGGGAGACAGGCTTACCTTGAGCCGGATTTTAAACCGGCATTCTTCATTTTGAACCGGAAATTTTCTGACGACCTATAAATTCTTATCAATATAGCAGTAGTCTCCGGGGCCGGGTTATTTTTTCCCACCAATGACCCGGAGTTCTGGATTATTGATACTGGCCAATTTTGCCGAGTCATGCCATTGTAGCCCCCGAGTCTTAAGGCGACTCGAGAAGTTGTCTTGAGATTCTCCATATTTGACCGTGATACAAACCGGTATGAGTCCTTCAACAGCTCAATGATATAACTTGTCCTGCATTGGCGAACTTGCAAGCCAGCATAATTGTTCTTTTAAAGAAAGCAACATGTAATATAAAAATATGTTGGATGGATTTCACCTCATATGCCAGGCCGGAAATTATCCACCGCGGAGTTGATGATCACCACGATGAAGCTGAAATCAATCACAGTCGAGTCGGCCACGGGAGCAGATAGACGAGCGGGCCGCGGTGTTGTAAGCCGGTGCGGTCAGGCGAGTTGATCGCCGGCGTTGTAAGCCGGCATGGACGAGAGAATCAGCCGTAAGTGCGGATGGATGTAAACCGAACAGCGGAGGCGGCGACTTGCATGCGTATTCGTCAAGCAACATGACATGGACGAACGCCAGTGCAGAGTTATACTGGTGCACACTCCATATCCGCTGTACAACACCTTTACCTTTGTCCTGAATGACTATCCTGATGTTTGAGCGAGAGATGATCTCGTCATGCCTCCATAAACAGTGAGCTATTGTCCTGTATAAACAATATTGCAAACCACAAAGATAAATTGTTTTTTGAGAAAAACAATATGTGCTAAAAATAGAATTAGATGGATATCACCTGATTTGTCCGGACGATGGATGATCCGCATATATAGTGTCCATGAATAATCTCTGATAATTTTAACGGTGTTTCAGCCACTCTCTCGAGATCGCAGCAGAGGTAGCGGGCCGTAGCAACAAAGGCAACGCGTAGCGAAAGCACGACGGCTCAGAACGCAGCTACGCATGGCAGCGTGAGGTCACAGTAGCAACAGCGACGGCTTATGAAGGGAATGGTTTTGAAAACGCGACGGCCGCAGAACTGGCGGCTCAGAACAGATCCTCCAAGTCATTCTTTTCTTCAACAGGCTTCGGCTAGTTTCACTATGCAGTAGGTGCGTCTGCAGGGTGGACGCTGGCCCAAACTCCATCGAGGACGCATGGGACCTGTATTCACGGAGCAACGTCATTTCGACAGTCAACTAACTGACCCGTCCCAGCATTTGTTGCAATCAATTGTCTCTTCTTTAGACCTCATCTGGTTTATTTAGTAGCAGATGAAAAACCGATGATCCCTTGGCTTTCTCCAGACGGAGTACTGCACGGGCTCTACATCAGGTGACAGGTAGTTGGATCTTGGAGAGTGAGTACGTGTAACTAGTACTAATGTTAATCCATTGGATTGTGAAGTAGTACTTTTAGTACTTTGATCTTTCGTATGGATGCTTGAAAAATCAATTGATTTGACAGCGGATATGCCCCTGCTGCAATCTCGCCACTGAGCATCACACGGTCAGTTCCACCTAGGATAGTATTGGTGGCATCAGCAGTGGCGAAGGCAGGGCCGGCTTGAGGCGAATCTGCGCGACGGCGGCTCAGGCAGGCGCGATGGCACTCCAGCGGCAGCCCGACGGCCATGTCAGAGGGGCACTGGCGACTTGAGGCGGACGACAGCTTGGCACGACTGTGTTTGAGGTAGCGGTGGCCTATAATGGCGGCAAAGCAAGCCCGCGGCAGCTCGGACATGCACGAAGCGGCGGCTCAACACGTCGGCGACTTAAAACAAGGGCATAGCTCATGGTGGCGGCTGGGAGGCAACACCAGTAAAGGAGACAACATGCCGACAGTTTAAGGCGATACCGCAACAGCTGTGGACGGGGCGAGGCATCCCTGGCGAGGCGGCTCAGCGCGGAGCGTGGACCGGCGGGTCGGCAGCGGAGGAGCGGAGGGCCAGTTCTGGCAGCAAGGCGGCGAGCTGGCGGAGGGTCGGGTCGAGGCATACTCAGCTGGCTGTGGTGGCTCGGGGTCCCTGGCGAGGCGGCTCAGCGCAGAGCGTGGACCGGCGGGTCGGCAACGGAGGAGCGGAGGGCCAGTTCTGGCAGCGAGGC
>NC_041388.1:335722756-335725764 GCF_002162155.2 Triticum dicoccoides
CGTGGCGGCTCGGGGTCCCTGGCGAGGCGGCTCAGCGCGGAGCGTGGACCGGCGGGTCGGCAACGGAGGAGCGGAGGGCCAGTTCTGGCAGTGAGGCGGCGAGCTGGCGGAGGGTCGGGTCGAGGCATACTCAGCTGGTCGTGGCGGCTCGGGGTCTAATTCCGTGGTCAACCATCTCTTCCTCCGGGTCGCCGCTTGATTTCATTCTTTTTTTAATGAGCCGGACCAGTACTAATGCCAGCTGTATTTGCACTTTTTTCAATCGATATCGAACAATACCAATCTCGGGGCTGGTTGCGGTGATTTCAATGGGCGGCCTGATCCCTTTGTGAGTAGAACTCGGACTGTCCCTTGCACACGTCGAACGGTGCTAATCAGAGGAGGTCTCGAAGTTGTAATGATTATGTCTCCGCCTGTGCGTGTTGCTGCAGTTTTCTTGTTGGTCTCGGCCGTAGTAGACATTGATCCATTTTTGGACGGATCGCCACAGACGTGTACGGCAGCGCTTTTGACGAAACCCTAGCTTCTGAAATCTTCTTCATCTCGTATATGCCGTTATGTCAGCTTGTTACGGAGGCGACGTAGATCCTTCAAATCCGGTTCTTCTTTATTCAAAAATTGCGAACTTCTCAAATCATAAAAAAGATCCCTTCAAAAACTCAACACCACCGTGCGCAGGCCCCACGGTGGACGCCAACTGTCGTGAAATTGTCACGGCAGATGTTCTAGTGTGAGGACTTAGTCGTGAGGCCAGCGCATCTATGTAGTAGCTTGAAGGGGTTGGTCGGAATCGAGAGACGCAAGGTTTTACCCAGGTTCGGCCCCTCAGGATGGAGGTAAAGCCTACATCCTGCTTCATTGATATTGATGATGATGATCACGATTACACGGGTGCTCTAACTTGAGAGCTATAGACTTGTCTGTCTAAACCTAACTTGTCAAACTTGTCCTCCTTGGGGAGTCCTGTCCCTCCTTATATATGTTGAAGGGGCGGCTTACATGACTAGTCCTATTAGGATTAAGATTACTCTATTACAAGTGGAGTCCTAGTCTTGCTTTCTTTGTAAGGAAATATTCCTTATACTTTTCTCTTAAATGGGCCCATCATAATACGAGCCGGCCTTCCATGAACCGCCCGCTGGGCCACCGGGTCTTGTTGCTCCTCTGACCCGCCTGCCGGGTCACCAATGAGTCACCAGGCCCAGCCAGGTCATCAATGAGTGGAGAGATCCGAGCGGGTCACTTCGTGAGTCGCCAAGTTAGGGCGGGTTACTAGTGAGTCGCCAAGTTAGGGTGGGTTACTAGTGATTCGCCAAGTCCGGCCGGGTCATACCACGGGGTATATCCCCGACAGGAAGAGAGCTTCCGGGACGAAGCGTCGCCGTGTCGAGGCGGAACCTGGGCAAAAGCAATCTAGGGCTCCGGCGGAGCTATTCTGCCGGGGAAACTTCCCTCCGGGAGGGGGAAATCGAAGCCATCGTCATCACCAACGATCCTTTCCTCGAGAGAGGGGCAATCTCCTTCAACATCTTCACCAGCACCATCTCCTCTCAAACCCTAGTTCATCTCTTGTATTCAATCTTTGTCTCAAAATCTCATATTGGTACCTGTGGGTTGCTAGTAGTGTTGCTTACTCCTTATAGTTGATGCTAGTTGGTTTATTCGGTGGAAAATCATATGTTCAGATCCTTAATGATATTCAATACCCCTCTGATCTTGAACATGAATATGATTTGTGAGTAGTTACGTTTGTTCCTAAGGACATGGAAGAAAACTTGTTATAAGTAATCATGTGAGTTTGGTATTCGTTCGATATTTTGATGAGATGTATATTGTCTTCCCTCTAGTGATGTTATGTGAACGTCGACTACATGACACTTCATCATGATTTGGGTCTAGGGGAAGGCATTGAGAAGTAATAAGTAGATGATGGGTTGCTATAGTGACAGAAGGTTAAACCCTAGTTTATGTGTTGCTTTATAAGGGGTTGATTTGGATCCATATGTGTCATGCTATGGTTAGATTTATCTTAATTCTTCTTTTTTTAGTTGCGGATGCTTGCGAGAGGAGTTAATCATAAGTGGGAGACTTGTCCAAGTAAGGACAACAACCAAGCACCGGTCCACCTACATATCAAATTATCAAAGTAACAAACACGAATCATATGAGCATGATAAAAACTAATTTGACAGTAATTTTCATGTGTCCTCGGGAGCGCTATGCTTTATATAAAAGTTCATCCAGGCTTATCCTTTGCTAAAAAAAGATTTGACCACCTTGTTACACCTTAGTTACACTTGTTACTTGTTACGCGTTACAAATTATCTTATCACAAAACAAAACTATCTGTTACCGATAATTTTAATGCTTACAGAAAATACCTTACTGAAAACCGTTTATTATTTCATTCTGCTCCTCGTTGGACTCGACACTCTTACTTATCGAAAGGACTGCGATAGATTTCCTATACTTGTGGGTCATCATGCGTCCACAAAAATTTGAGGGGCCGGATTTGTTGTATGCGGCTGTAGATGCTCTTAATGTGTGCTAAGTCCACTTCTTTTCATTTATCTGCATATAAAATTTGACTGAAGTTCAACTTTGTAAAATTTGAACAGCTTTATAGAAAAAAAATTCAACAATCACGAGACGAAATCAATATCATTAGATGCCATGAAATTAATTTCATACTATGTAACTTTAGTGTTATAATTGACAAATTTTAATATAAATTTGGTCAAATTTTGCGTAATTTGACTTCAGATAAATTTTATACGCGAAGTAAAAAAGAAATGAAGGGGTATCAAAGCTAAGTTTGTACGTGCAATTGAGCTTGTGAGCTACTCCATCATGTAGTGAACACATGAAAAATTGAATGGTTGAATTCAGAATAGGGCCCTAAAAAAAAGAATTCAGAATAGGGAGTACTAGCACCGTCAGCGTACTAGCCGTTAGGGTCCTCTTCAACCCGGAGTGAGGGACACGCAAAGTTTCTATTCCTAAAATAC
>NC_041388.1:335726119-335744756 GCF_002162155.2 Triticum dicoccoides
CGTCGAGCATCGAACACCCCAAATCCTCCCAAAACCTCTGGCGGCGAATTCCTCCGTGCCTCCTCGCAACTCGCATCGGTCGCCCCCGTACTCCGGCACGCTCGAACCCTCCGATTTCCCTCGGTCGATTCTTGGATCTCGCCGCGCTGCTGATTGTCTGATCCTTCGGGAGGGGGGGTTCCTCGCTGTCCCTCTTCCATGGAGGCGGCGGGCTCCAGTTCGTCCCGGCCGCCGAAGCGCCGCCGGCCCGGGCTGCGTCCGTCGGCGCCTCTGGAGGTGGCCGGCGCGAGGACGCCGTACATGCCGTCCCTCTGCACCAACTCCAAGAACCCGTCCACCAAATGCTACGTGAGTTGCCGCGCCGGAAACCCCCTTTTCTTGGCTCCTTCGCTTGTTGAATCCCTTGATGGTTGCCGTGCGCTCGCTAGTTCTTGAAAGGAGCCCGTGCTTGCGTCCTGCCTTGCCACGCTTAGGCGATTATTAACGGGATGCCATGAAATTAATTTTCTGAAAGAAATATGACCGCGTATTCCAGTTCTTGGTTATTTGGTGGTTCTTGATGTTGCTAGGGCAAACGATTTGATTAGTGGCTAATCCTAGGCTGTCTTGCTTTAATAATATTGCTTCAGGAAATGTGTGATCGCACCCCAGCTATGGACGTGTTAGCAGTTCTGAATTCAAGGAACGAATATTTATCGCCTTTTGTTATGGGGCTGCTGTTGATTGGTAGCATTGACGATATGTTGTCAGGAAATTGTGCTTGCGTCCTGCCTTGCCACGCTTAGGCGGTTATTAACGGGATGTTTGGTCATTTCTGAAAGAAATATGGCCCCGTATTCCAGTTCTTGGTTATTTGGTGGTTCTTGATGTTGCTAGGGCAAACGGTTTGATTAGTGGCGAATCCTAGGCTGGCTTGCTTTAATAATATTGTTTTAGGAAATGTGTCATCGCACCCCAGCCATGGACGAGTTAGCAATTCTGAATTCAAGGAACGAATTTTTATCCCCTTTTGTTGTGGGGCTGCTGTTGATTGGTAGCATTGACGATATGTTGTCAGGAAATTGTGCTAACTGAATGAACATATCGTCTTACTAGTGCTGCATCTGTAAGAAGTATGGTCCGTCTTTTTGAGCCAAACTACCTGTGTTCGTACAGTTCCTGCTCAGTGCTTTGTTTGAAAGGACTGCTTGTTGAAACACAAAACACTGTGGTTTCACCTTCTTAAAGCTCGGCGTAATCACTTCATTTGTTGCATAGAATTTGTTAGCCCATTTTGTAACAATTTTTCAAGGTTTATAAACTTGTCCGGCTTTGGACTGCAATGCTCCATTCTAGATCTCATTATTGTTGGTGTTACCAACAACAACCTATTGAAATTGTAAGATCAGTTGATCACAGGGCACCATGCATACTAGTGTTTATTTGAAGAAAAAGATTTGGCCATAGATGGCTAATTCGGTACATTTGTTTAAAAAAGAATAATCATTCATGTCCTGCAAGTTGCTGGTCATAAATTTAAAATTTTTTTACACAAAAAGGTAGAGCATACAAACAATTGAAACGGTAAAAATATCTATTTTTTTAAACACAAGCATCGCAGGACATTTTGAATTTATTTAAAAGGTCGGCATGATTTCTTGATTTTTTTCCTAGCCCCATTTTGTGTTTCATAAATATTTCTAAAGATGTCCACAATTGTATGGCTTTAAAATGCAATGACCTTCTAGGTCTCATTGTTATTGGTATTATCAGCAGTACTATTGAATTTGTATGGAAAGGTACATAGCGGTCCTTTTTTCAGCACTTGATCTGTCGAATAAGAACATTGCCCTCATTCGGTACATACGGTTGTGAAGGAGTAATCCTTCATAAACTGCAGTTTATTTTCGGTAGCTCAGAAAATTGCATTCTCTATGCCAATTGTTTGGATTTACTGCAGTTATTGCTATATCATGTGCCCTTCATTTTAAACATGGAAAAGTCATCCTACACAGCGGTCCTTTTTTCAGCACTTGATCTGTCGAATAAGAACATTACCCTCATTCAGTACATACGGTTGTGAAGGAGTAATCTTTCATAAACTGCAGTTTATGTTCAGTAGCTCAGAAAATTGCATTCTCTATGCCAATTGTTTGGATTTACTGCGGTTATTGCTATATCATGTGCCCTTCATTTTAAACATGGAAAGGTTATCCTACATAGCGGTCCTTTTTTCAGCACTTGATCTGTCGAATAAGAACATTGCCCTCATTTGGTACATACGGTTGCGAAGGAGTAATCCTTCATAAACTGCAGTTTATGTTTGGTAGCTCAGAAAATTGCATTCTCTATGCCAATTGTTTGGATTTACTGCAGTTATTGCTATATCATGTGCCCTTCATTTTAAACATGGATTGGTTGTTTGTTATTTTCACATTGGTGGTATTTTTATTTGATATATTTTCTGCATACATTGATAGTTGCCATAGTTAAAAAAGGCGCGCCTAAGCGAGCGCTTAAGTGCGCCTAGGCTCTAGGCGATAGCAAAACGCCTAGCGCATAACTGCGCTTAATCTGTGCATAAGCATGCACTTTGGTCAGAAATCGCAAGGAGGTGGCAGAACGCACAATTAACGCCTAGCGCTTTTTTGAACTATGATAGTTGCTGTATTCTGCTTAGTAAATAGCCTGCGACATATACCATGAAATAACTATTCATTTTGTTCTGTGTAAACTCCTACTGTATCGTGCCATGTACAGAACTCCTTGTTTCCTTGGATCATAAATTAAACCATGACGCTTTTATGTACGTTCCAGCAAGCACATCACTGCAATATACTAGATGGTGTAATGGTCCTTAACTTTGTGCATAACTTCCCTGAATTTACAATAAATATTTAAAGAAATAGTTATGCCTGATATGTTTATGGGTCTTCTATAATGGCAGGGTGACAGATTCATACCAGATAGGTCAGCGATGGACATGGACATGGCATATTACCTCCTTACGGAACCTAAGAAGGGAAAGGAAAATGAAGCCGTGGTATCACCGGCTAAAGAAGCATACAGGAGGCTTCTTGCTGAGAAACTCCTGGGCAGCAGAACCAGGATTCTTGCCTTCAGGAACAAGCCACCAGAACCGGAAGGGATGCTGCCACAGATTTTATTTGAAACTCCGACTTCCAGTCAGACCAAGCCTACTAAACAGCGCCGAAAGATTCCCCAGGTATGCCAATTGCTTTACTGTTTGTGGATCTTCTGGTTCTTCAGACAACTAGCATTATTCTGTTGGTTACATCATGCTTGGATTGCTTCGTTTTTTCAGTTTGCTGAGAGGACGTTAGATGCCCCTGGAGTGGTTGATGATTACTATCTTAACGTGCTGGACTGGGGAAGCAAAAATTTGGTGTCCGTTGCCCTTGAGAATACCCTGTACTTGTGGAATGCATCTGATAGCTCTACTTCTGAGCTTGTGACTGTTGACGCTGACTATGGTCCCATTACTAGTGTCAGCTGGGCTTGTGAGGGGCAACATATTGCCGTTGGCCTTAACTCTTCTGACATCCAGCTCTGGGATACGAGTTCTAATCGTATGGTTAGTTCTCTTGACACTTTTTTTTCTTGTACTGTAGTGTAAACAAATTGGCTCATACTGATACAAATATATATCTCATAAAATTTGCAGCTGAGAACACTCCGAGGTGTCCATGAGTCAAGGGTTGGTTCACTGGCTTGGAACAGTAGCATCCTGACAACCGGTGGAATGGATGGCAAGATCGTGAACAATGATGTCAGGATGAGATCCCATATGGTTCAGACATACCGAGGGCATGAAGCAGAGGTATGCGGGTTGAGATGGTCAGGATCTTTGCAGCAATTGGCGAGTGGTGGAAACGACAATCTGGTGCACATATGGGATGCATCAATGGCGTCTTCTAATCCATCTCTGGGTCACAATAGATGGCTCCATAGGTTTAGTGACCACTTGTCTGCAGTGAAGGCTCTTGCCTGGTGTCCATTCCAGAGCAATTTACTTGCCTCTGGTGGTGGTGGAAATGATCGATGCATCAAATTCTGGAACGCACACACTGGTCTATGTCTGAATTCTGTTGATACTGGGGCCCAGGTATGCGCACTGCTCTGGAATAAGAATGAAAAGGAGCTGTTGAGCGCCTGCGGGTTTGTACAGAAACCACTCACATTATGGAAGTACCCGTCGATGGTTAAATTGGCCGAACTCGAAGGCCACACTTCACGTGTCCTCTGCTTGGCACAGGTATTTATTTCTCTCTCTTGTGGCACCGTATATATGGTAATGATGATTGCTTGCTTATGCTGTTGATATAACATGATTTCTTGGTACTTTTATGTTTGTTGCAGAGCCCCGATGGCCCCACGGTAGCCTCCGTTGCAGCAGATGAGACTCTAAGGTTCTGGAATGTGTTTGGAACTTCTGAAGCACCGAAACCTGCAGCCAAGACCGTACACACTGGAATGTTTAGTTTCAGTCATATCAGATGAAGTTTTATCTGGAATAGGGTTGCGGGTAATCGCCGTATATACTAGTATGAAGAAGCATACAAAAGATGTACATATTCTCTAGTACCTGATCAGCATCCATGTTTTGCGGGAGTTGACCAACTTGGAACTGTAACCATCTTCTGATCTGTTTTGCAACTTAACCATCATTTTGTCCAGAGAGAAGTTTACCGCGATTTAGACAAAGCCACCAGGAGAATCACTCTCCTGACGCTAGATTACCTGCAAATATGAGGTCCTAATACATGAATATGCTTTGTCACTTTTGTATGCTGACTCCATCCATGTAGTGTCCTCCTGGATGCCGTCCTAGTGTAATTTTCTCACCTTTGTTTATTTTCCCTGTGATAGTGGAATGACCATGAGTATGTGATAGCATTCCGTTGTTTTCCACGTTGCTTACTGTTTTCTGCTCCTATTGCATTCAAAAGTGTGTTATACTCCCTCCGTCCGAAAGAAATTGTCTCTCAAATGGATGTATCTAACACCAAATTAATACTAGATATGTCCATTTGAGGGACAAGTTTTCTGGGACAGAGGGAGTAAGGGGCTGTTTGGTTTGTGACTAACTTAGTCAAAGATTGCCACAACTAAGGTTAGGTAAGTTTGACCAACTTAGGTGAGTGTTTGGTTCAAGCCACACCTTAGGCAAGCCACATTTGAATCCCACATGGCATACACACAAAAAGTGTGGCAAGATTCCCTTAGGCTTGCCAACTTGTGGCTCTCATTTTGATGAACTAACCTTAAGCAAATTTGGCAAAAATGTATGGCAAAGTGTGGCAATGCTAGTCCTAGAACCAAACAGCCCTTAACTCTTTGTTTCTGTACTTTTTCCGATAGAAGTTCTAGTCACTTAAAAAACACTACTTAAACTAGATTGTAGAAGATAAGCAAGCCGGTTCGGGCAGCAAGTCCTATTTGAAGATAAGAAGTTGTGTTAATTTTTGCAGGTCTGTATAAAATATGTTAAAGCACAAATATGCTTCATCAGTACAATGAAAATAGTGACATTTGCACCTAAAAAATTTATAATAGTGACATCTAAACCATGTTCTTTATCTTCTTCCAGGATGATTAGTAGTAGGGCCATGTGGACGGATCTTAGTTCCACAATATATATTTCCCTCTTTCCAAATTATTTGTCACAGAAATGAATAAAAATGGATATATCCAAAACTAAAATACGTTAGATACATCTATTTTCTATGATAAGTAATTCTAGATAGAGGGAGCACATTCCTACACCAACCGAGGACGAAATGGCGAGGAGGAGAGGGGTTTGATTCTACCGTCATGTTGTGTGGATATTAGATCGATTGATGAGTATTGTATTCTAATCGTAGATGAGATCAAGCAATGGGCAATGGCAGGAGCATTAGGGATTGAACGCGGAGCCAGTAATCAAGTGTTGTGCAGGAGAATTAGGGATTGAATGGAAAGAGGAGACGGAATAGGCGGCTGGATAACAGAGGCGTTGGGTGGCGGGAGAGAGGAGACGAAATATGTGACGGGATAACAGAGGCGTTGGGTGAGGATGCATCTCCGGATGCAGAGTATGGCGTTGGTGGCGGCGTGGTAGCACCGGCGGCGAGGGAAAGCGGTGACGGTCGCCGCTAGTTGGTGTGACAGAGGCTGGCCGGACAGCGCACGACGCACCATACAAAGAAAGCCCATGAAGGAATCCTGCGAGCCCAACGTGAGCTCGATCAGCCCTGACTCTAAAGGAATTTTTTTCTATAGAAATTATATCATATAAAATTCCTCCAAACCAAAGGAGACCTCTCTTTTTTCACATACAGAATGTTGAAATTTTGTTCACTTTCTCGAAAAATGATTCATTTTTAAAATGTTAAACATTTCAAAAAAAGTTCAAAAAATATCAAATTATCAAATTAAAATCTCTTTCCTGACAAAAATTGTTTAAAAATGTTTGTGCTTTCAAACAAATTCAAAAAAATTAAAAAATGTTCGCGTTTCAAAAAAGTTTTCAAACTTTTTAACAAATGTTTTTCGTGTTTTTTGAAAAACTAAATGAAGGAGTAAAAAAATAAAAATAAACTTCCCTAGAACAATCAGCTTGCTTGCCGACCCGCTTGGTGGAAATGATCTATTTGATTGGAAGAGTGAGGAGAAACAAAAGGGTATACACTTACTGATGGCGGTGGTGGGTATTTTCCCCTCAACTTCAGCTTGTAGAGTCTTTTGGAGCACCCCTGAAGAGCTTCACAAAAAATTAGGAGTTGTATCACAAATTCTAGTTTTTGCAGAGTGGCGAAATGTGGAGCTACCCTATTTGTCTTGCGTTTTCTAGGGTGGAGCTAAATTTTAAGGAGCATAGTAGTCCCTTAGTTTCCAGATCCTATGTTTCTAACATGTATCCTTGTAAACATTCCAATGCAACAAAGTTCTCCCGTCAGGCATAAAAAAAAGATTTCTCACGCCAGATACTAGCTCGAGCATTAATGATTGAGCAGATTTTTCTAACGCAAGGCAAAAACTTTACCTATTACGTTAATTAAGAGGACGGTTGTTGCTCGGTTAATTGTGGAAACTAACAAAAACCCGATACATGTAAGGCCAAACCCACTCAAACTCCACGGGATAAGCCCACCATTGTGAGCGACGTTGCCAACCGCACAAAAATAAACTAAACAGTACAAACCACTCCGCCGAACAAGTCAACCTTTCACCACCGCCGGAGAGAATAAGTCGAGACTACTATGCAAGGAGCATTCTCGGGAATCTACCGAGGTGAATAAGGCGTGACATCTATGATTCAGCAGGGTTCACTTCGGTAGAATGATATTAAAATTCATCTTTGACTTGACTTAACTTGGCTGGAGTATTCAGATGATTAATTATCACTATGGCTTTACTTTTGTGTAAGTTCCGGAGTTCAGTTGACTGCCCGAAAGATTCATAATTCTTTTGTATCGGATCAGCATAAAGTATGATTGCTTCCATACTTATTAGCGACCGGTCTCAGTTGTTTAGAAAAATGGAAGTAAAAAAAGGAGTATTGGTATAATTAAGGCTCCTTTGAATCTCAAAGGATTTTCATATGAATTTTGGAGGATTAGAATCTTGGGAATATTCCAATGTTGCTTGTTTTATTCATAGGAATGGATCCTATAGGAATTTTTCCTAAGGACTTTTTGTTATTTCCTATAGGTTTTCTAGCATACACTCAAATCTCTTTGAAAGAAATTCTTTATTTTTTCTATGATGCAATCAAACAATCCAAAATCACATGGCATTGAGATGAACATGACATTTCAATCCTATGTTTGTCATATCCCGTGTGTTTTAGAATCCTGCAAATCAAAGAGGCCCTTACTAGTGACCAATCCATTAGCTGGTTATAAGATGTTTCTGATGTATTCAAAAGCTAAGAAGTTTGAAAAACCTAACTGGTCGTTATTTGGTTGCTTAGACGAACAGAACACAAAGAGACAGCCAATCGAAAATACACGACAATACAATGATAAGCTGCAATGGTCTGCTATCAAAGGTGAAGGTCTTAAAAGTTAAAAAGTAAACATAACAAAATTGGTGATGAATAGACAATATACATTTTTTAAAGTCTTTGGATCTATAATAAAATATAAAATGTAACAACAGTACAAAGATTCCTAGAGTTAACAAAAATTGCAACCGACCACCTAATAACAACTACAATACAAATACTAAAACGAGTCGAAGGCACATCGCTGTCATCCTTCTTCCTCACCGGACTTGTGCAAATCTTGTTGTAGTTCACAATCAAAAAGTTATCGTGCTAAGACTTCAAAGGACCAGTGCACTAAAACAATATACATCGCCGATGAAGAAAAATATAGATTGAAAAAACCAAACATGTAAACACATCAATGACAAGAAACACCAGTCGATTCCAGATGGATCCGTGAAAACAAACACCGACCGTATCTAAATAGATTGGGTGTGTCTAGGGCACATCTAGATGTGCTATAGTTATTGCACATCTATGTAAGTGAATCAAGCATAAAGAGAAAAAAGAAAAAGAGAAAGAAAATATTCATACGAATCTCAATGTAAAATCAATGATATGACTTAGATGTGCAATACTTATGGCACATCTAGATGTGCTTTAGCAAAACTGAAATAGATTTGCCGAAGACCAAATCGGACCGAACCTAAAAAAGATAAACGCACCTCTACGTGCCCTACGAGTCGGAGCAGAGAAAGAACATCGAGGACTATTCTCCGCCAGACTACGAAAAGAGATGGCTCTTGCCCTACTCACGACCAGCAAGCCAGGGGAAGAGGGGAGGGGCCAACGGTGAGATCTGGCGTGGGAGCAAAGGCCACTTCGAAAAGAAAAGAAGAAGAAGATAGTGAATTCCTAATCTACCCCTGGCTGTCTCACTTGTTGTCGCCAAGAGGCGGGCACTCCGCAGCAATTCCCCATTTCCCGCCTCCCCCCTTCCGCCATCTCCCGCGTCTTCTCCTCTCCAAACCCCGAAACCCTAGAGCCCCCCTCGACCCCCCGCCTCCGCCTCCGCCACCGGATCGGCAGCCACCCATGGCTCTCAAGCAGAAGGGGAGCGACGCCGCCGCCGCCGACACCAGCAAGCGCCGCCGCGTCGGCTTCGCCGGCATCGGTACGCAACCCCGCCTTTCCCCCACATCCTCTCTCGATTCGTAGATTTGGTTCTCGAGGTCGGGGTTCGTGCTCGGGCTACGGCCTGATGTTCCCGCGAGCGTGTTGTTAGATTCAGGCGCGCTTCCGCGTAGGCTCGTAGACACACGCACACGGGGCCACTCAGCTGAGAGAGACTGAGGTGCCCTCAGTCGAGGTGTTTGTGCCGCTGTATTCGTGTTCCGCTGGATTCAGACGGAGTGGCCTTTCTTCTCCGGGCAATATCAGTGTGCTTCGTTTTTTTCTCTCTCTTCATTTTGTTCTGTGTTAGTCAACAGGGGGAGTGACCTTGCCAACATATTTGGTTTCGACACTGGACAGTTCTGTGTGGTCAATTCCGATGGGAGGCTGCGCATTCCTCAATCGTTTTATTTCGTACTTATGGACTTGTTGGACTGGTTATTTTTGCATGGTTACTTTCAGCATGTCAAAGGATTAAGATGGGCACTGCACATTGCGTGAGAACTTCATATCCTCGTTAGTTTGCATACGAAATCGCTAGCTGTTTGACCTGTTAATTATGGTGATGAGTGGTACAATAAACTGTTTATTTGTTTATGATTGTATTGGCCTGTAGAAACAGGAAGAGCAATCACTCCATTTTTATTGTATCGGGCTTGTAGAGCTATTGTTTACATTTGTTACTCATGGTGCAGCCGTGTTCATCTCTGATGCGCGTTTCAGCCAGTGGCGGATCCAGTGGGGGTGACATGGGTGCCATGGCATCCCCTCCAAAATACATTTTTTTATATTTTAACCTATACTAATTAGGCTAACATGTGTCTATTAGCAGTGCTCAAATGCATTTGTGTAAGGTTGGCAGCCCCTATGAGGCCTTTCTAGATCGGGCACTGATTTCAGTGCTTCTAGGTAATTTGTTTTGTATAGGTACATGGCCAAATTTAATGCTATCTCTTTTTACATGTTCAACAGATGCTGGAACTGAAGCGAATGAATGCATGCAAGTGTTTATTGGTATGAAATTGCTTTCCTTAGTCCCATCTGGTGTGCAGTATCTTGGCAGCAAGCATTAGTCTCTACTTTCTAGTTCCTGTTGTGCAATTTCAAACTATCCTACATAGCTTGGAATTACAGAGGGAATTTTGTAGCAGTAACTTAGTCTATCATCATTGAGGAGAAAAATACAAGCATCTTTGGTGTACTAAAAGTTCATGCGAAAAACATTATATAGTGTAAGAATGGCATTTTTCACCATTCCATGTAACATCATTCTAAATTACGAGCCTTTCATATCTAGTTGCCAAATTTAATTAACTGCAATAAAGCAAAGAATTATGCCTGCAGGGTTTCAAACTAGGCTCAGTGAATATATAATCTTGTTATTTTCGCTTCTTCAGATCCTTAATGTATTTTGTTATTGGCATTACTACAGCAAGAAACCCTGACGAGGTGGGCTCAGCAGACAGCACTCCCATCGAGCCATTTGACCTAAACCATTTCTTTGGTGAAGATGGCAAGATATATGGCTACACAAATCTCAAGGTAGAAAGCAAAATTATGATTTCTTATCTGTAGATAGTCTTACGATAAAAAAGACAGGCTCTTCAACCCATGATATTTTTATTTCAATGTTTAAGTTTCACATGCTTGTAATTTGCAATATGGGATGCTATTTGTTTATGTCTGATATATCACTTGGTGCAGATCAATGTGTGGATAAGTGCTATATCATTTCATGCATATGCCGAGATTTCATTCCAGGAAACATCTGATGTGAGTACTATTTTGCAAGTATTGGTTATTCTATTGTGATATTTTGAGACTTCTATAAGAAATTACATCTGTCATGAATTGTAGCTTTGCCTACAGAACCTCAGATAATTTGTATGCTTGTTACCCCAGTCATTACCATTTATTGCAATGTGTTTCTTAATTTTAACCTCATGTAATTTTATTTTATCGTAAGAGTATCCGAGTATGTATGGTTAGTGGCTACCAGTATATATTTGTTATGACTGAGTATGTATGCTTGGGCGAGAGCCGAGAGTAAACCCGGGCATCTCTCGGGCCGGGCCGGGTTTCGGGCCGGGCTCAAAAAAGCCCGATGCTGAGATGTGAAGCCCGAGCCCGAAAAAAAGCCCGAGAAAATTCGCGTTTACAAGCCCGAGCCCGGCCCGGCTGAAAAGCCCGAAGCCCGGCCCGAAGCCCGACAACTCCTGATCCTGATGTACAGCAAGTTACAGAATCAACATCATATGTACAAAACAGCAGCATATGCACACAAAACAGCAGCATATGCACACAAAACAGCAGCATATACATATTTCACAAAAGAGCTCTGCATTGCACAAAACAGCAGCATATGCATATACATAATTACATATACATGTAATGCATTCATTACATAACAGCAGCATATTTCTCAAGCCAAAGACATAAGCAACATAGTTCAACAAGTCCGCAACATACTTTCGAAGTTTTGATAAGCCCACAACAGCACAACATAGTTCAACAAGTCTGATTACATAACAGCATATCAAATAACAAGTCCATTACATAATAAAGATATCAAATAGCAAGTTCAAACTTCAAAGCCACAAGTTGATGACTCTTTTGAATCCATCTCTTCCTTATTCCATCAAGCTATCTCAACTTCATCATTTTCCTGGATGAAAGCACAAGTTGAAAATAAGGAAGATAGGAATGGCATGAAGCAGGAAAGCAAGTTTGATATCAACAAACAAGACAAGATACTAAAGGAGTGCATGAATGAATACAAACCGAATCTGAAGATAACTCATTTGCATGAGAACTTGAAGGTCCACCTCCTGTAGTGCTCATTTCTACAAAACAAACAATACAAGAATCAATGGTAATGTGTGCAATGGTGATGTTAATATGAAACAACAATAGACGCTTAATTGTACCTTCACTCTGAGACATCTTCCAACGATACCAATCTTGGAGACACATTAAAGCCTCGATGGTCTTAGGCTTAAGTGAAGCTCGGTTAGGTGTTATAACTTTGCGACTCATGCTAAAGGCTTGTTCCGAAGCAACACTAGAAATGGGGACAGCAAGAATATCCCGAGCCATTGATGCAAGCTCAGGGTATCGCATAGATGATTTGCTCCAAAATTCCAAGACATTCAACTCGTCATTCAATTTTCTAGGAGTTTCTTCCAAATAAAGATCCAATTGAGACCTCTCTACATTTGTCCGTTGAGATTGAATGTAACTCTCGTAGTCATCGAACATATCAGAACCATCTCCCCTACTTCCCCTACTGTTTGTAGCACCATGTGATGGTGTTTGACTAACAGCAGCACCACTATATTCAGCAAACAAACTCTCCAAAGTTTTCTTAACTTCATGCATCCGACGTTGTGCCTCGTCAGGGGCATAAAGTTTTCCATAACAGTAGCTAACAAAACCAAGCTTGCAACGGGGATCAAGGACAGCAACACAAGACAAGAAGACATTATAATCAGCCCAATATTTATCAAACTTCTCTTTCATTGGAACTAACATTGGTGCCATGAACTCATGCCCTTCACTAAATGCCTTCAAGACACATGATTGAACCAAGAACACACACTGGAAATACAAATTGGAGGTAGGATACTTTGTCCCAGACAATGTGCACGTCACTTTATAAAATGTTTTCAAGAAATCATGCATGATACGAACCTTTTCCCATTCATCATGAGTAAGAGAGAAGTTTGACTTGAATATGCCATCCCTATTACCAAACCATAGTAATGCATCCTTGAAATACAAAGCATTCTCAAGCATTGTGTATGTTGAATTCCAACGGACGGGCATATCTACTCTCAGCCTTTTATCTTCATTCAAATGGTAAATGTTCTTGGCAGTTTCATAGAACTTGTGAATACGATTGCTAGATATTTTGATATATTGAATGCCCTCTCTAATCTTGTCAACAGATTTATCAATAAGTTTCAAACCAGCTTGGACAATCAGATTTAATATGTGTGCACAACATCGGACTTGAAAGAAAGTTCCAAACAATGGTAACACACCTTTAGGCAGCAATGTAGTTCTCAAAGTGTTGATCATCGAATCATTGTATGCAGCATTATCAAGAGTCATGCACATTATTTTGGTATCAACCTTCCACTCACGAAAACATAAATGGACTTCATCAGCAATTGTAGCCCCATCATAAGGTGGATTCAACTTTTTAAACCATATTATCCTTTTGTTCAGTCTCCAAGCATCATCAACATAATGACAAGTAATACAAATATAACTAAACTTTGTCACATCTGATTTCCAATTGTCCGTGGTGAAGCTAACTCTACCACGGCTATTGCTTATAGTTTCTCTCAATTCAGTCCTCTCTCTTTCAAACATTGCCATGATATCCCTTTTAATTGTGTACCGACTAACAATCTTAAACTGAGGACAAGCAGCACCAATCATTTTTTTGAACCCCACTTCTTCTATGACACTAAATGCATGTGAACCCCTAACTAGGAACATAGAGATTGCAACTCTAATAGTTTCCATGTCCAACTTTGTGTTCCTAACTGAATGTGAGCCATCCGCATTCTTTTCAGTTTTCAGAAAAAAGTTGTTCACTTCATGAGTATTATGTGGATGCACGTTAGCAGTATGCCTTAACAAATGAGATGTTCCATTTTTCGAACTTGCTCTAAGTATGGCTTTACAAGTTTTGCACTGAGCAAATACTTGATCAGGATCAGGTTGTTCAATCAAAGTGAAGTTATCCCATGCTTTTGACCTTAATTTTGGCGCAGGATTAACCTGTGGTCCGGGTGGTGGCGGTGGTGGTGGCGGTGGTTGCTGATTCGCTTCATCTCCATCGGATGGCTCATTAGTTCTTGCACGCCGTCCGTTACGTCCTGCTGGAGCCTGTTGATTCAACCTTGCCCGCTTGCTGCGAGTGCGAGGTGCCGCGGCAGTACGAGCAGGGGCAGCCGGACAAGGAACGGGAGCAGCTACAACGATCTGGTCCGATCTTGCACTTGTAGCAATATTCTCCTGATCACCATCGGCTTCATAATCCACGTCTTCCTGCTCGTGATATTCCTCACTTAGACTCCACAAACTAGTCATGGCTGCCAAAAAACACAATAAATATGCTCAGACTAGCACTTACACAGATCGTTCAGAGAAGGAGCATACTACACATTAAGGAGACAGAAGATTCAGAGAAGGAGAAGAAGTACAGGAGATCTCATACCTGATGGTCACACGCCGACCAGTGAGCGCCGATGCAGTGAGTCGCGGAGCAGTGGACGTGGTCGCCGTCGGGTCCAGGAAGGTGCGGCGCCGTCGGGTCGAGAAGGTGCGGCGTCGTCGGGTCGAGGAAGGTGCGGCGCTGTCAGGTGGGTGCGGCGCCGTCGGGACGAGGAAGCTGCGCCGCCGCTCGTTAGATCGGGATGGGGAGGGAACAGAGCTCGTCAGGTTGGGGTAGGGAGAGAGCACCACGGCCGCGCCATAGCAGGATCTGGCCGCCACCGGTGGAGCAGTGTGGGACTCGGGGTCGGGCAGGGTTGGGGACGGCCGGACGGGGTAGTCGTCTCTCGTCTGGGACTCGGGGAGGGTTGGGGACGGCCGGACGGGGCTGTGTGTGCGGGTGCGGGGAGGGGATAGGAGTTAGGGTTTGTGTATTGGGCTGGGGGCGCTGGGCTTTCGGTTGGGCTGGGGGTGTCTAGTGTGCATTCGAGTTTTTCAGCGAAGGTTTGGGCCGGGCTGGGCTTTGCTTCGGGCTAATTTTGGAGCCTGAGCCCGGCCCGAAAATACAAACCTGTCTATTTCTGAAGCCAGAGCCCGGCCCGAGACAGAAGCCCGGCCCGGCCCGGCCCGGGTTTTTCGGGCCGGGCTCGGGCCGGGTTGCCGGGCCGGGCTGCCCACGCCCGGGTTTAGCCGAGAGTAGTACTAGGATCGGTGACCTCCTGGGAAGTCCTCGTGTTGCATCCCCTTTTTAATGAGTTGGTTGTGAGATCTTATGGGTTTCACCTCTAACCTACCCCAACTTGTTTGGGACTAAAGGCTTGGTTGTTGTTGTTGACCTAAACCTGAAGCATTTCGTTTTCATCTGCTAAAAATACTTGCTGAATTACTGTAACAGCATGTTGCGTTTAATATGCTTTATAACTGGCACCTCGTGTTCCATTTGCAACCGTAATGGAATATGATGTAGCTATTTTGATGCTGCTATTTAATAGCATGTACTCCCTCTATAACTTAATATAATACGTTTTTAGACACTATGACAGTGTCAAAAAACGTCTTATATTAAGTTATAGAGGTAGTATTTGCCATGCTTTTACATGATTTCACCAGAATGGAAATCTTCATTTTGTTAATTGCATTCATTCTGTGTAACCATTAATCAACACCACTACGACTTCAATTTCAGTAATGTTTTCTGTCTATGAATGACTCAGTGAGTTAATCCTGGATTTGAAACTTCACTTGTTTTGTATTTATTAGTAATGGCAACTAAGCATTTCCTGATTTTCTCAAGCTATCAAATATCATACAATCAACTAAATTTCTTTCAGGGAGGGAAAGGGATCACAGATGTAAAGCCTGTCCTTCAGGTAAGATCTGCCTGTTTAGAATATCTGTTGTAATTAAAGAAACTTCCATGTGCATGATCTAAGACTCGTTTATTCTTTTTGACAGAACATTTTCGGGGAAAACCTAGTAGAAAAAGATGAATTTCTGGAGGCATTCTCAAAGGAATGCCAGTGCATCAGGTACCTTTATTTGTAGAGCTCGGCCATAGATCATTTCTTTACTGCTCCTGGAAGCAGGCAGAACTTATTTCAAACTTCTGCAGTGATGTTGTGAAGAATGGTAATTCCATTAAACATGATGCATCAGATGAAGATGATCTGTCAGTTCAGGTAGGTATTTTTGTTGTCCCGTTGCGCGATTGATGCTTTTTGTTAACTTAGTTATGAATTCAGCATGCAAACTGAAGTCCTTAAAATACATGTTTTCCTATCAAGTGCTATTACTTAATACTAAGATGCAATTTTTTGCATCGATGCTTCTAAAAAGTAAAGGTTAATGTAATTGTGAGAACGAATGGTTATGTGGTTTAGGTCGTTTACTTTAATGACAGTTTGCATTCAATCCATTGCCATTCTTTGGGGTTGCATATGTACTGAAATTGATCTCCTTTTCTATTGTCAGATTGTTCGAGTTGAACTCCAAGGTGCTGCTGCATACCTTTATTCACGTTTGGTATCACTTGTTCTGCTTCTGGTTGAAGGTAACTGAAAGTGTTAGAGTATAGTGGTCGGTTATATTTGGAACCCTTTTCTAACATCATCACACTCTAGGTTCCACACCTATAGATATCACGGAACATGGATGGCAAATGCTCCTTGTAGTGAAGAAGGCAGAGCTTGAGTCATCTGCTTCAAAATTTCAGTTGCTAGGCTTTGCAGCTGTCCACCATTTTTATCATTACCCTGAGAGCACTCGCTTGCGTATCAGTCAGGTTGGTATTGCAGCTTTTACTGTCTATTTCTTCATGTGTCTGCATCGTTGTTTAAAGCAAGCTCATATACATTTTGTTGTTTCCAATGTTTGAACCGACATGAACATAATTGCATAACCTGATTTTTGGAAAATAAAGTTGGTTTTGGACTCTACTTTGGATGTTGGCTGATATGTTTCTTTTACTTTAATCAGATACTGGTCTTACCACCTTATCAGGGTGAAGGGCACGGCCGTCGTCTTCTTGAGGCAATCAATTCTATTGCAGAATCCGAGAACATGTATGACGTAACTATCGAAGACCCTTCTGATTACCTGCAGTATGTACGTTCGTCCATCGACTGTCTCCGTCTCCTCACCTTTGAGCCAATCAAGCCTGCACTTGGTGCTATGGTCTTGTCTCTAGAACAGACCAACCTGTCTAAAAGAACTCGCAGTTCGATAATGGTTCCGCCGGCTGACCTGGCTGAGACCGTGCGGCAGAAGCTGAAGATCAACAAGAAGCAGTTCCTGCGGTGCTGGGAAATTCTGATCTATCTACACCTTGACGCCGAAAACCTCAAGTGCATCGACAACTTCAGGGCCTGCATCTACGACCGCACCAAAGGTGAGCTGCTCGGTGGCGCCTCTGGAACCAACGGGAAGCGGCTTGTCCAAGTGCCCACTAGTTTCGATGAGGACATGTCATTTGCTGTGTTCTGGACAAAGGAGGGCGGGGACGAAGATAATCAGACAGTCCAGCAGCAGCCGGAAGATCTCGCCACTCAGGAGCAGCAGCTAAATGAATTGGTGGACAATCAAATGGAAGAGATTGCTGAGGTCGCCAAGAACGTTGCCTCACGCGTTAAGGATAAATTGGCTGCTTGATGACGTGAGATCTTGTAGCTCGTTGGTAGAAAGTTGGAAAATTTCTTGACCAGAGGTTATCCTCGACGTGGAGAACTATGCAATGCGGATTTTCTGTTTTGAGAATGTTATATTGTTATACTGTTTCAACTTAGTAACCGTACCAACTGATGTTATTTGAGTGAAAAACAAATAGGAAAAAACGCCAGAACTTGCAATATCATGCCAGGTACCAACCCCCAAAATCACTAATTAAGAACATCTCTAGCAAATCCCTTAGGTTTGGTGAACTATGCTTTTTGGGCTGATTTATGGGACGGCGACTTGCGGGATTTGCTAGAGATGCTCTACGGAGCACTCCTTGCAATGGTCCTCCCACCTCTCAAGGTTGCCGACAAGTGATGCATTGTTGCAATTTGGGAGTTTCCTTTTTTTTAGATTTGTTTATTCAAAATGTTTAATCTTTTATACCGTGCATCCAAATTTTAAACCGCTTTTACTGTTGGATTCCTCGCATGGAGATTTTTAAAACTAGATCCCATGTTGTTAGCTTTTGATAAAAAAGAAAATTCACGAAAAAAACAGACGAAAAATAAATAGGAAACACGTTTATTTCCTTTTCGAAAGAGGCACGACATGCCTCTTGTAGAAGCAAATCAGTGCCTCCATGAGAAATAAACCCGTGCCTCTCGCACAAGAGGCACGGCTGTGCCTCGTGAAAAAAAAATGCGTTTTTTCGTTTTCGAGAGGCACGCCTCTTGCAAAAGCAAATCCGCGCCACTCCGGAAGCAAACCCGTGCCTTTTACGGAAGAAAAACATTTTTTTCATTTCCGAAAGGCACGACCATGCCTCTCGCGAAAGCAAATCCGCGCCCCTCGCGAAAGCAAAAAAAGTGTTTTTTCATGATTTTTTAAAAATTGTCCAAAAGGTAAGAAAGACCGTGAAAACCCGAAAAGCCAAAAAACAGGGGGAAAACATCTAAAAAGGCGAAAACGTGTTTCTCTCGTACACGCACGCGAGGCATTGGGCTCTAACTGAACCCGGGCGATTGCACTGCAGGCTACATGTTACTGAACCCGAGCGATCGATTGATGGCTGTTAACTGAACCCGATCGAGCGATTCCTTCGCTACTGCTGCTAAC
>NC_041388.1:335745191-335752167 GCF_002162155.2 Triticum dicoccoides
ATGAACAGGACCCCGTGATGTTGCCTCTGGATGAACATGACCCCGATCGATCGAGCCGGTTGGGGCTGGATGAACAGGACCCCGTGGAGGGCAGGATGAACAGGACCACCCCGTGGAGGGCTGGATGAACAGTAGAAGGTGGAGGGCTGGATGAACAGTAGCCCGTGGAGGGGTGGTTGAACAGAAGCCCGTGGAGAGGACTGGTTGAACAGTAGCCGGTGGAGTAGCGCGCGGTGGAGGCTGGATGAACAGGAGCCCATGGATGAACAGTCGCAGGTGGAGGCTGGAGGAGGTTGACGGTGGATGAACAGTAGGCCGTGGAGGCTGGAGGGGGTCGACGGTGGAGATGAACAGTATCCCGTGGAGTCCCGTTTTGCAGCACGCCACACCCCTCCCGATGAACAGGACCCCCGTTTTGACCGTAGTGCTCCAACACAAGTCCGTTTCCTCCGTTTTGCGGTACGCCACACCCCTCCCAATCAACAGGACCCCCATTTCGACCGTAGGAGGTCCGTTTCCTTCGTTTTGCGGCACCCCAGACCCCTCCCGATGAACAGGATCCTGTTTCGACCGTGGTCGGTCGAACACAAGGCCGTTTCCTCCGTTCTGCGGTACGCCAGGCCTCGTTTCCATCAGCTGTTCCGTCCAAGCCCTCCCGATGAACACGACGACACATTCCATTCTGACCCAGCCGGTTGGATCCCCATGAACACAACGACGACGTTGTTTCTCCGTTCCGACCCAGCCATGTACACGAGCCCTGGCCTTACGTATGCACGAGTAGGCGTTCGAGTCCCTGCCCGTATGTACGTACGTGGCCGTATTTTCTTTCTTGCACACTAGCCGCTGTACGTACGTGTACATGCTACGTGCGCGCCTCTACTACGACACGTGCGCGCCTCTACATCGACCAGTATGTACGTACACGTTCGCAACCAGAATGACAACGCTACGTACGCTTCGACTAGGTGGGTCCCGACTGTCAGGCACTTCCTTGCGTGCGAAGATGTAGCTGGTGGGTCCCAGCAGTCAGGGGGCAAATCATTTTTTTGCCCGGACGCACTTCCTTGCGTGTGAAGATGTAACTGGTGGGTCCCAACAGTCAGGGGGAAACATTTTTTCACGAAATATGGTGGCCCGTCCGGTGGGTCCTCGCTGTCAGGTGGAGGAATAATTATTTTGCACGTAATAAGGAGGCACTTCCTTGGTGCGGCCGTGGACCCAGCTGTCAGCCTCTCCACGTACAGTCCACATCCGATGGAAGCCGTTCCTTGACTACGTTGACCACTCCGCGCCGAGAGCACCAGGGCGGTGGACGACGGCGAGGCCTAGGAAGGGGACGACGCAGAGCTGGGGAATACGGCGAGGCCTGGGAAGGGGACGACGCAGAGCCGGGGAAGACGCGACAGTGGAAGCCCGCACAGAGAGGAGTACGAGGGTTCACTGGTTCGGCCGCGGTGTGAGGCTGCCGTCGCCGTAGAATAACAGGGGGTGTGGGTGAGTAGAGGGATGGCCTGGCCAGTGGTGGGAGTAGTAGGGGGCGGTGAGGCCTCCGTGGCATCGCAGCCGGCCACGGGAGGCAGGAGCACGAGGCACGACCGGCTCTGGTTTAGGCGGCTGGAGCAAGAAGACCAGAGGTTGAAGAAGCACTACGGCCGTTGGATGGACATCGTACGGTCAATGGAGCTAGAATCCTGCATATTGACTAAGTTGACAAAGCCCTCCATCCCCGTCAACTTAGTAGGCCCACAAGTCAGCCTCCCACTATACTGGGTCCCAGCTAGCAGGGGGAGTATTCATTTTTTTTGTGCGTAATAAGGAGGCACTTCCTTGCGTGCGAAGATATAGCTGGTGGGTCCGAGCTGTCAGCGGTAGTAACATTTTTTTCATGAAATACAGAGGCCCTTTCGGTGGGTCCCCGATGTCAGGTGGAGGAATCATTATTTTGCGCGTAATAAGGAGGCATTTCCTTGCGTGCGACCGTGGACCCAGCTGTCAGCCTCTCCACGCACAGTCCACTTCAGATGCATGTCGGTCGTTGACCACGTTGACCTGGCCGCGCCGAGAGCACCAGGGCGGTGGACGACGGCGAGGCCTAGGAAGGGAACGACACGGAGCCAGGGAAGACTCGGCAGTTGTTTCCCACGCGGAGGGGAGTACTAATGTATGAGGGTTTACTGGTTCGTCTGCTGTCGCCGGAGAATAATAGCAGGTGTGGGTGAGTAGAGGATGGCTAGGCCAGCGATGGGAGTACGGTGGGGCGGTGAGGCCTACGCGGCAGCACAGCCGGCTGCGGGAAGGAGGGAGCGGGAAGTCCCGCCGGCGCTTGTTTGAGCGGCTGGAGCAGGAAGAGCAGAGATTGAAGAAGCACGACGACCGTTGGATGGAAATCCAACAGCCACTGCTTGTGCATCAACCTTTTTTTAGGAAAGCCTCAAATATGTGGAAAACAGCATACAACCCATCTGCCATTATTTCTAATTATTTACAGCCCATTTGCTAATTTTTAAGGTTTTTTTGGAGCCCATATTATTTTTGTTAGCATTACAACCCATATTGTGGCCACGGTTAAAAAATTATATGAAATTTTGCATATTTCGGTGCGGTCCGAACTGTTTTTAATCCCGAAATTTCAAGTCATGTTCAAACTGATTTTAAAAATAAATATATATCAATATAAAATCCAATAAATTGTCCACACATAAAAATCAATGCAATTTAAAATCTCGAAATGAAAAAAAAGAAATTTGAAACAAATTGCCGGTTTGATGTGTTTTAAAAATGTACAACCCATTTCTCATTACTGATAGGCCATTTTCTCAGCCAGCCGAATGAAGCTCTCCTCGTCTTGAAAGATTTGCAGCCCAACAGGCCTGATAAAGCGACTTACTTGAAAAATCACAAAAAAACTGGGCTGTGGCCGTGGACCTAGTTGCGGCTGTGGACCCAGCTGTCAGCCTCTCCACGTACAGTACTCTTCCGATGGAAGTCGGCGTTGACCACATTGACCACGCCGCACCGAGAGCACCAAGGCGGTGGACAATGGCGAGGCCTAGGAAGGGGACGACACGGAGCAGGGGAAGACGCGGCAGTGGATGCCCACGCGGAGAGGAGTACGAGGGTTCATTGGTTCAGCTGTGGTGTAAGGCTGCCATCCCCGCATGGCCTGGCTAGTGGTGGGAGTAGTAGGGAGCGGTGAGGCCTCAATGGTAGCACAACCGGCCACTGGAGGCAGGAGCAGGCGGTCTCGCCAGCGCTAGTTTGGGCGGCTGGTGTAAGAAGAGCAGCGACTGAAGAAGCAGCAGGACCGTTTGATTCAAATCCAACGGTTACTGCTGCTAGAATCGTTTGTTGACTAAGTTGACAAGCCCTGCATACGCGTCAACTTAGTAGGCCCACAGGTCAGCCTCCCAACCGGTGCACCCCAGATGTTAGTGGGAGGAATCATTTTTTTCGCGTAATAAGGAGGTAGTTGATTGCGTGCGGCCAGCCCAGCGAAGGGAGTAGGGTGGGCCGGGGAAGCCCGCGCGGCATCACAGTGGGCCACAAGAGGAGGGAGCAACCACTCAAAAAAAAAACAAGAGGAGGGAGCAGGCAGTCCCGCCGGCGCTAGTTTAGGCGGCTGGAGCAGGAAGATCAGAGATTGAAGAAGCACGTCGGCCGTTGGATGGACATCCAACAGTCACTACTGCTAGAATCATGTGTTGACTGACAAAGGCTTGCATAAACAAGTCAACCTCGAAATCTGTGGCGTGTACAACCCATTTGCTATTATTTTTATATTTTTTTACTCATTTTCTAATTCATATGTAATTTATTGCAGCCCGTTTTCCATTTTTAGAATTGTTGCCCATTTTCTGGTCAGTACCAGGGTTAAAAAATTAACTAAATATGTGGGAAATTTTGAAAATTCGCAATTTTTTGCCGAGGACAAAAATTTTCTTAATCCAAAAATTAGTAGCCATACTAAAACAAATTTAAAAATAAATTAGTACTATGTCATGTTAAATCCAATGAAATACTCCCTCCGTCCCAAAATTCTTGTCTTAGATTTGTCTAAATACGGATGTATCAAGTCGGTTTTGGTATTAGATACATCAGTATCTAGACTAATCTAAGACAAGAATTTTGGGACGGAGGGAGTATAAGATATCAGTGAAGAACAAAAACAAAAAAAGAAACTAATATCCTATTTGCTATTTTTTTTGGAATTTTCAACCCCTTTTGATATTACTTTTAACATACACTGACCATACTGTTTGGCCAGGCCGGAATGCATCCCTCTTCGTCTTGAAAGATTTGCAGCCCAGTAAGTCGGAGAAAACAAATAGTCCTAGCTTGGGTATTCTTCAAAAAGAAATACTGGGCTACCTATTTTCCCAAAGAAAAAACTGCTGGGCTGGTCATGTTGTTTGACGGGTCATAGAGACCGCACAACCCAGCTTATAGCCTGTTCCTCCAAATTACTACTAAAAAAAGTTGTGCAATTCTGTCATTAATTGACTATACGTTGAAAATGATGTGGGTCCCAGATATCAGTAGGGTGGATTAGAGTAAAAAAACGAGGGGTTCATTTAAGTAGTAAAAGAGGCGCTTGCTTGTGTTCGGGAGTGGACCTGGTGGGTCCGTACTGTCATACTTACAACTATAGTCCTCTCCCGATTCACTATGTTGACAGGGACCGTATCGAAAAAAAACTATGTTGATAGAGCCGGATGGCGGCGCTGCGGCGAGCACACCAAGGCGGAGGATAAAGTGGTGTCGCCAATGTGCTAGGCTGGTTTGGACATTCTTATTGAAAAATAAAAATGGACCGGGTCTATTTACGACGTTGACTATGATTTGCATGGGTCTGCTGGTTGCAGGAAGAAAATGCTGGGAGAAAGAAGACTGGTCGCTATCTTTGCGAAAGAATAATACCGATTGAATGTAACGACACTATCATAGGAAATAATATCCTCCTGTTAAATCATGAATTTAAAGAACTGGTGCATGAGCATTTAGCTTTATTTATTTATTTACTTATTTATGTTTAGGGGACCATGAGCATGTACCTGGGTCGTATTCATGTGAGAGGCTCCCTTCGAGTTAATTATGGGCTTCTCTATTGGGCCTTCATCAGTGGGCTACATGTTATCAACAAGTGGAAAATGTGTTCCACACGAAAAATAGTATGCGCTACGTACGGTACGGGGCACTAAAGGATCGAACCGTGCAACTACTTCCAAAACATTGTGTTTGTCGTTCTAACAACATATTTATTCAACCAACATACGAAATATACTGCTGATTGTATATTGAAAACAGCAGCAGCAGCAACCAAGGCTGTGGGTGCAACATAAGCAGTAAGCAGGCCAGAAGAGTGAAGACGTAACTCTCTCTTCCAAACCAAACATCAACCATCATTACAAAAGGGCTACCAAAAAAGAATAAGTGTATGCATCAAACTAAATAAAGATCCTACTACACCAAGTGTACACATCTAACTAACTGGCTCAGTTAGACGTTACTATTTATTAAGCTATGGAGATTGGCCGACGGCTTGAACCAGATGGGTGCCTGATGGGGGAAACTCCAGCCAACAGGTCGAAGTCTGATACTTGCGACCCTCTCTCCTACTTTGGGCTGCAGAGCGTGGCGGCACATTATCAGGGTATGGTGCATGCAGAGACGCATGGTACGCTTTGTACACACAGTTTTGCCTGATAAACGAAACCGCGCTGCCATCATGATCCTTGCCGTCGGTTATCTCTTGGTTAATCGGATAATTCAGTGCGACAAACAGAGAGCGTGTACCAAGGCTACTTACCATCCTCCAGTCAAAAATTCCTGAAGGCCCAGAGAAGCTGGGATCCTGCTCAAAGACCTTGCAGTGACTGTGATTGTATTCCACGAAACAACACGTCCAGTATGTGCGAACGATCATCAATCGTTCGCCGTCGTCTGATCGAGCCAGGAACCACCTGCAACTGCCATGCCGCTTTACTTTAAAAGGTTCTAGGATTAGGAAGGGTAGGGACACCAGGCGGCCTACAACATCATATCAAGTTGGAGTCAAATAACCCTAAACAAAGTTGGAGTCAAATAAAAAAGGGCTCTTGATGTAGTCAATCTTAAGAACAACATGTTATGAGCATGAGTATTTTTTCAGTAAATGTTGATAGTAATATAAGCAAGCCATCATGATATCATAGGAAAGTAACATACTGCTGTAACAGCCATTTGTAGCGATGATTGGAGTAGGCCAGCAATACGTCCAGCCAAAGAAGGAGTCGACAACGTAAATGAAGCCCTTGTGTTCAATGGCATCAGAGAACCATGGAGGATGTATGATCCTGCGATGGATGTGCAGATTTATCCACTTACTGCAGTGACCTGTCAGATAGGCGAGACCGCAGTTGAAGAGCGCAATTAGCCTGAAGTCTTTATAATTCGCAGATCTTGTGGGCACTTGGCAGATTACAACCTTGAGCAAATCAAACTTGGTATCATGTTGGCTACTGTAAGATTCCGAGTATTCTGGGCCGCGGTGCCAAAGCAGTGCAGTGTTAATCGAAGGAAGGGGGATCAATCGCCGGTGTAGACCTCCACGAGCATATAGCTGCCGCGACCGTCGATGAGCACCATCCAAGATGTGTTCATGCCGACCCAGTACATATTGTTAATGTAGTTGAGGGTGATGGGGATCGGAACGCAGTCAAGGGGGTTGATGCTTGCCACCCTACGATCTTTATGCTGCGTGACACGCCGTTTCTGAAGATCAGGCGACATCAGCAAGCAAGGAGCTGGCTTAAAAAGCTCTGGCCTGAGGGCTTTGAGTAAACAGTACATCCCCGACGAGCACGCGACGAGCGGCATGGTACTGAGATTGTCCACATGCGAAACAATGAGCTTGATTACCTCCGTGGGGAGCGAATTCCAGCCACTCTTTCGGCAAATGCTGCTCGGTTCTACCATTGTTAGTGCTTGGGTTTCG
>NC_041388.1:335752394-335757638 GCF_002162155.2 Triticum dicoccoides
ATGGAAGAGCGGACAAAGATGGAGAAGCGAATATGTGCTGCGGGAAGTGGACAGGTGATGATGACTACAACACGCCGCTTGACTTACGAGACACATACCAGCAGCATAGGGTCATATCGAAGTCAGACGACTTGCTTGAGTGATCACAATACTGGTCCAATCATTGTTATATCAAAAGTAAACTGTTTGGAATGAAACATAAGATATTTTTAGTGATTTGTATATCAAAAGTAAACCATTTTCTTTGAAATTTGTGAATATGTGTTATTCTACTTTGGATCCGTTGCAACGGACATGCTCATTGTTATAAATGTTTATCTCTTGCATTCTCCGCAACCAACACCTAGTGTACTGGTCTGGGCCGGATGCTCGCAGCGTGATGACCTGAGTTCGAATTCTGTCCTAAACTTTAGCTTTTTATATTTTTTTAATATATACCATACTTCTTTCGCTACTGTACTGGCAGTGGAACCCACAGAGTACTTAGAATACATGATTAAGGATGGATTTGTTTCTTTTTAACTTTCTGTATGAATCTATAGCCAGCCTGCAAGTCATGTACACTGTACTGACAATGGAACCCACAGAGTACTTAGAATACAAGATTAAGGATGCAATTAACTTTTTATAGAGGGAGAATCATACACGCAATTAACTCAAATGGATTGGACATGACTCTATTATTCTCCAACGGCAACCGGCAAATTTCCTCCCGCGGGCCGGAGTAGGTTTCTCGGTTTGCATGCGGGTTTAATGGAGGGGTTTGATGGAGGCGAGGAGGCGTGTTCAGCCGGGCATGCAGTGGACGACGCAGTACTATTCGATTTGACAACTACAACTAGTATATTACTAGTACGCGGGTACGTGCATAGCACGTGCCAAGTTCAATTCGTGAAAACAGATCTCCCACGCTAATTTTTTCTTCAAAAAAGAAGTCCCTGAAAAGTCTAACAAATCAAGAATTATGTTCTGTTTGTATGTAAAGTTATCATGACAACTATCCTAATTTCACTAATCAAAATGTCCTAGGTGTATAAATCTTCCCTCCTTCTTGGTCACGGTGTACAACCAAAGATGACTTATTGACCTGGACGGAGGGAGTAGCACAGTCTGCAAGCATATATAGAGAGAGACGTGTAGTGCGATAGTATAGTAAAGTTTGTGCTATATGCACGTACTTACAAAATGTGTACGAATACACAAGGTTTCCGAACTTTCCCTTTTACACACTTAATTAAGGACACTAATAATTCCTGAACGTTCGGGATTTATCATTTGCGTCCCAAAACTAATGAGATCGCCTTACGAAACAAAAATTATACTCCTACTAAAATCCACGGCGTTCGCAGGAGCGCTTGCGGCGCTCCACGAGTGCCCTGGTGCGCAGCCGTTTCCCAGCGCGCCGACACAACACCTCTTCCTCAGCCTCGCAACTCGCGAGATGCTGATTGGTGGCTTGCCGGTGGGCAAGCGCGATCTCACCGGTGTGGTGATCCGGCGCCAACAGGTACTCCTTGCTGAAACGTGCACCCGGTCCACGTACCGCCAAGGGTAGATGAGGCGCTTGGGCCCGAGTGCACTCAAGGCTTCGGCATGGGCGTCCTCCGCCACCCTCACGGCCCTCGCACGAGCCTTCTGCCAAAGAGCCGATTGCCTGACTCTCTCGGACGCGACATAGGCCTGCCAGGCAGCTTGTTCCGTGGTGCGCTTCTCCACCTCGGCCTTCTTCTCCGCCTCTATTTTGGCGCGCTCTACTAGAGGCAAAGCCTCCCACAAGGCGACATCCATTTCCTTCCAAAACTCCTCAAGGCTGGGGGGCTCGGCGGGCGGCGCGACGTTCTCCTCGTAGCGGGGAGCCGATGCATCCTCCGACGCGCGTGCTGGGGAGATTGGGAACACCGACGCGTCCCGGCGAGGAGCGGAACACCGACGCGTCCTCCTCGACTAGTGGCGGCGAGGAACGGAACAATGACACGTCCATCTCGACGCGTCGCGGCGAGGAGCGGAACACCGATGCATCATCCTCGACTAGTGGCTGCGAGGAACGGAACGGCGATGCGTGACCGTCCGCGCGGTGCAGCGAGGGGCGCCTAGGGCTTGGGAGGGGCGATGCCATGGTGGTCGACGTGAGAGGGAGGGGGAGGAGATAGCGATGAACATAAACGTGAGGGGGAGGAGATATCGATGTCGTGGGAGGCGCAATATTTATAGCGAGCAATGGCACACCTACGTAAGATATGGACTAAGCTGCACTGACTTAATTGCAGGTCCAGTTGCGTCACTGACATGTGGGCCAGACCCCTGTTGGGCCCATATGTCAATGACCCAATGCACCTGCTGTTAAGTAACTGAAGCAGCATCCCGGAAGATATGTTGCGTGATTAACGTAATAGCTACTCCCATCACATGCTCAGATTTCAAGGTGCATTAATTCATTGCATGCGAGGATTATGAGAAACTTGACCAATGCATGTACTTCATGCATGCATGCATTGCAATTAATGCATTGGTAAACACAATTCTTTGAGAAAAAACGAGCGCATTAATTGATTGCTTTTACAAACCATGAAAATTATTCCACCACTCATCATCTACCTTGGTTGGTGAGATTTTTGAATTGAGCCCTATAAACCGGAAAGGAGGTAGTACATGGGCATATTTGTTGGAGTAAATTACGGGGGTGGGAAGGGGTGGAAATATTGCTGGTCACAACGGATTGGACGAGCATGGGGGAAGGAGAGTCATGCATGCATATTTTTTCCACATGGGGTGGAGTGGTGGGACCGCCGAAGGGAGAAGGAGAGTCTGGCAGGCATATTGTTTCCACACATGGAGAGGAAAAGATTTGGAGACGAACGGGCTTCCTGCAGGTATGGGGAACGGTGCATAATAAGTCTCATCTTGCATGCTGGTCTAGGTATAGTCTCAAGTCATTAAAAACATACACCGCCCACACATGTTCATATTTCAAGGTGCACTAAATTATTGCATGCAATGATTAAGGCTGGCCATAATGGTGGTATCTTAGCTGGTATCATGCACACGGGAATAGCAAACATGCTGATGTGGCAAAGAATTAAAGAAGAGAGGGGGGTTAGAGTAACTAGTGTTCATGCATGCATTGGTAAACACATTTTTTTGTGAAAAACTACAAAAACTATTCCACCGCCTCTATCTTGCTAACAGTAGGTGAAAATTTTGAATCGAGCCCTTTAAACTAGAAGGGAGGTAGTAGTACTCTAATAGCTAACCCTGACCCTGTTTGGATCCATGTGTTAGAGTTAGCTTGGGTTAGTTTGAACTCAACTAACCCAAAAAATCTAACCCACCCAAGAGGTGCTTATTTGGGTTAGTTCTTCTCGGGACACTAAAAACACATTTTTCTCTCGCTCTCCCCGCAGCAGATCCCTCCCCACTTCCTCGAAGCTTCTCGTACTCTCCCTCCCTCCCTCCCTCCCTCTCGCACCACACATGAAGGCACCTCGCCATATCCGCGCTCCATCTAACCCTGTCATCCAAACACCTCTTTCGCGAGAGTTACTTCAGGGTTAGTTCAGGATTAGAATCTTTAACTCATCTAAATCATCCAATACTAGTTCTTATACTCATTATAATCAATATTGTAGATATTGATATTTTTAGTATAAATTTGGTCAAACACTTTGCAAACGGTTGACGGAAGTAAAAAGGACCAGAGGGAGTATCATGCATGCGAAGTAGGCAAAAAAATTGCTCATTTATAGCCGGTCGACGTCTCAAAGGGCGCGACCGCGCGAGGGAGGCAAAGGTCGTGGGAGGCGTGACAGTTGACGGAATTAAGAGAAGTTACCCACGCGCCGGCATGGCGTGCGAACAGGCAGAAGCTATACCGTCAGGCCTACGATATGGGTCTAGTAGACATGACATCTACTGGGTCCCGCATAGTTCTCGACAACTCTTTGGGGGCTTGCAACCCTTTATCCACCGGGCAAGCCAACAACCCCACGCCGTTCGCATGCCCTACTCGTCCCTGTCTTCTACTAGTACAATACCTTACAATAGTTCGCTCCCAGTCATCCCGTCCTTTCACATTACACCAGTTCAACTTGTCCTAACCCTCCTCCAAAATCCATGGCCTCCCAAATCTCCATGGTCGCCGCTGAGTACCAGGTTAGAGCCATCACCGGCGATGAGTTCTTCGTCATCTACACACATGGATCCGCGACAGTGAAAGCATGCCTTGCTCGCTTCCTACGCATGTTCAATAGTTCAACAGATGAGTGGGTCGCTGGGCTAGATGTTGAGTACACCACAGTCCTGCAAAGGGAGAAGAAACTAAAGGAGGCAGAGAAGAAGAAGCCCGCCGTGATCCAGGTTTGTGTACATAACGTGTGGTTGGTCTACCACATATGCCATGCCGACGTTGAGTGCCAAGATTTTAAGAACTTCCTCAAGGATGGAAGAGTGAAATTCGTTACTGTAGACTTTAGGAACGACAGGGATGTCCTGGGTCGGATAGGCCTCGTTGTAGGCCAGCCCTTCGATCTCCAGAAGGCAAGCCTGATGTCCTCCTCTCAGCCTTCAATGCTGACCCTGGCAGCAGCCATGATTGATCCTTCGTATGCTAAACTGAAGAAACCTCACCACGAGTTTCATCATGCATGGGAGTCGAAGACATTAGATGAAGATCACATCCTGACGTAGCAATGGATGCCTACCTTTGTTTAAATATCTACAAGGGTTGGATGAAGAAGCAGAGCCCAGTGTCCGGTTCAAGCAAAGAAGCGTCGGCGAAGAGGAAGAGGAAGAGCGACGAGGACGAACTCGAGGACGTGGACTCGGACTCCGAGTAGGTGGCAGTGCCGTTGCTTATGCTGGTTCTACTGCAGTGTCAAGTGGACTAGTTGCTTAGTTTATTTTCAAGGGTGTGTTGTGCTGAGGCCCCAGCAGAACTATGTTTATGTTCTTTCTCGTTATTTGAACTCTTTAGTACGTATAGTAGTACTAGTACTATGTCTTACTACTGTTCTTCTTGCAGTTGGTACTACTGCTCGTATCTTTGTGTTCCTACTATACTTAATACATTCGTACTAGTAGTATAATTTGGGTCAGTCGATTTGTGAAAGAAATTCGACAGAGCGAAGGAAGAAGACGACAGAGAAGCTACCCCAGTATCTATATTAGGGTGGCAGGGTGCCCATGATCTATCTTATGAGTGTTGGGTGTGGAATGCAGTTCGCCAGCAAAAATGGATCGTGCCTGGGG
>NC_041388.1:335757887-335764907 GCF_002162155.2 Triticum dicoccoides
GGGCTGAGAAGATGAACCGTGCATCAATTTCGGAGGTTGAAGAAGCCCTTCTAGCCATCCATGTTGCATCAAACGGCTCACAAGAGTCGACTGACCCAAATTGCTCCTTCAGATTGCAGGATCCATGTGGCATTCAAGGTCTCGAAGGTAGATTGCGTCCGCACCCTGTTTGTGGGCTCGACGCGTGCGCGACCGGCTTCCGCCGTGACAGCCACCATGCGCGCCTCCTCCACGCGGGCGAAGACGACAATGACACGCTAGTTCGTCCTCGCCGGCGTGCTGGAGCATGCGCTCGTCCTCCTCTTCGTACGCTCCATGCATAGACGCGGCTCCACCAGCTGCTCGCGTGCTTGGCAGTGCGGCGGCATCGCGAGGAGGGACTGCAGACGACGTGAGCGGGCGAGCCTTCGGCTTGGCGGCGACACGGCGGTGATGGGTGAGAAATTGTTGGCCGGAGCAGGCGGGCGCCGGCATGCGCAACGGCGGCAGTGGCATATTGATGAGTGCGCGTATGGAGCTTACTTTAGTTTTATATAGGGTTGGTCAAACTTAAAAGAAAACCGTACTAGTACGCGTAAACATTAGACTTAGGCAGCGCTTTTATTAGTTACCATAGCCACGATACAGAATCCTGTGTAAGCACATGAACCGCGGCCGCGCGGTCAATCGGACGGTGCGTCACCGTGTTGCGCTTGAAGGACATCCACCGAACCTTTTTGTGTGTGTGAAAACAATCCCTGAATATTACTCAACTTTTTTTCCTGGAAAAGTTCTTGACGCTACAATATTTCCATATATTTGAATTTAGCTCCAGTTCCTGTTTATTTGGATTTGGGCGTTTTAGGTGCGCCCTAGTTTTTTTAATACTGATTTTGTGTGTGTGGCTGAGAGAGAACGTGTGTATGTGTCCATATGTGTGTTGTTGCGGAAGGGCAATGTGGAGACGGTGTGCGTGTGATAGAGACATAGAGAGGTGTGAATGTGCAAATGATCATGCATGACTGAGACATAGACAGATGCCGATACGTTGTGTACTTGTGTATACATGAGAGAACGGTCTTCTATTTTACTTCTGTGTGTGTGTGAGAGAGAGAGAGGAGCATCCGTAACACAGCAACCATCTCTCTTGATTCGTCCGTCCCTCGCACGATTGCATGTAACACATGCATCAACGCGCACATTTTGACACCCTCACCCGGCCCCTGCCCACCTCAAGGCCCGCACATCGCTCTCTATCTCACACACACAATCTCTTCGTGAACACCCTGTTTAGCATGTAGCTTTCTGTCACATACACACACATTTCTCTCCTTAGGTTTGTTTTCTCTCAATATCTGACACACACACACACAACACACACACACCCCCTCCCCTGAGTACACAATTCATCCCCATCCAAGGTTATATGGCGACCACTCTCGCTTGTGCTTCTCTGCACCCCAGCATGCACAACACCTCAATCTTCAAAGAGGGCATCGAGGAGATCGAAGACGGTGACCACACTGTGCTAGAGAATGCGGGGCCATTTCGAAGCAGGATGATGTGATGACGGCTGACTGACTCCTCCCCCCACCCTCTCTCTCTCGCACAAAATTACCAATCATCTCTCCCCCGCACAAATTTATCACCCTCAACCCACGAGATCCTTCCCCTCTCGTCCATGTTTTTTCAGCTCTCTCATCAAACCTGTTGTCTCTTCTCCTTCCACGTGTACATAATCCGGATGCACACGCATGTCACGTATATTACATGTCTCCATCTTTCTCACAGACCTAACTTCTTCCTCTCTTTTTCTCTCTCTATCTCCCTCTCTCTGTTTCGTTCGGTTTGTCTCCTACTCTCTCGTCCACATACATACAGTCTTTCCCGCCCTATCCGCTCCATCTTCGCAAGCTCTCTCTGCACGTTTCATTCACACATTGGGATATGTTCAAAATGTTGCTTTTATAATGGCTGATGTAGAGTTATTGTTGGTTTTGTTGCATCCTACAAAGTAATAACTATGAAATGCATTTTGATTGTCATTTGACTAGGATTATGCGAGTTTGAGCATGTTGTGAAGTACTATAGACCTTGTATACATCTTGGAATTCCACAATGATTGTAACTATTGAATTGTATAGACCATTACATTCGAAGTCAGTAGCCTAATATATTTATTTCACAATTTCAATAAATTATTAATTCACTACATACTAAGAAAACAAATGTGTACACCCTCCGTTTTTATTTAAGTCCGCGTATTAGCATTGGTCAAAGTCAAGTTTTGTAAACTCTCAGAAAGTTTATAACAAAAAATATTAACATATACAATAATAAATAAATACCATCAGATCCATTATTGAATGTACTTTCACATCATACATATCTGTTATGGTAAATGTTTATATTTTTTTATAAACTTGGTCAAACTTTAGGAAGTTTGACTTCGGTCAAACCTAATATGCAGAGTTTACTAGTACTACTCCCTAGTTGCTTAGCCGAATCACCCAACACGCCACATGGGGAGTTCAGTGTCACAAAATTTTGAGGTCGGCGGAAAAATCTCCCACGACCCTGATTCGAGCAGTGGGAAGTTACCATCATAGCCTTCGGAACAAGCCTACGGATGACAATTGGTAGGGGGCTGTTTTCGTAACTTCAGGTTCACCCTACCCAGCCAACCCCACCCCGGCACCCAGAGTAGTACACCTGAATACTCCCCATTTTCTATCCCCACTGCAAAATAGACTTCTCCACGGCACCGCAGCCTTCGTGCTCCTCCCCTTCTATATCGGCGCACTCGTCCACCGCAGCGCATCTGCCTCATCGACGACCTCATACGCTGCACTAGAGCCGGTCCACCGTCATCGTCGTACATGGAGCCTCTTCCCGGCACCATCTTCCACGGTCTCGGATCTGCTTCCCGGAAGCCGACGCCAAGCGCAGAAGCACCACCATCGTGGACAATGAACTGACTCCCGTTGACGACCATGACTCATAGAGGCCGCCGCGACCATCGTTCTCCTCCTCGATTGGTAATGTGTGTATTGAATCACTTAGCAGTATATGTGCAGTTCCAATTTTGTTCATACCTACCCTTCAAATTTCCTGGGTGCTATTTTTCCCGTAAAAGTAATTGGTTACTAGCAAATGTGCCCGTGCGTTGCAACGGGGACAAGTGAAAACATCACAACACGTCATGCATCATCCACTTGAACACGGTGACCCATCTGTCTCGTAGTAATCATCCTTTTCGCCGTCACCAACGTAGGCCATTCACCATGTCACGACACATCTGAACAAGGTCAATCTCAAGGCGATGAACTCAGCCACTGCACTGCCATTGAACCATACCGGCACAAGAGAACGTTTATAACTTAAAAAAATAATCTTGTCGAGCTAGACTGTGAGGGTTGCCTTCCACGAATTGCTTCCTGATGTTTGTGCATTGTTACATAATGAAAAATTTCTCACAACCAATATTTCTTAGTTCGGTAAAATTTGTATAATACCAACCTTCAAATTTGTAATAGATGAAAAAAAGATGAAACATAGTTATTTGCAACAAAAAACTAAACTGTTAACACGTCACCTAATTATATGCACATTTCCATCTATAAATCTTCAATACATATTACTACAAAAAAAATCATCTGCCCATTAAGAACGAACTGAGATTTATCAGGAAAACACTCAGCAGGGTAGTACAATTTGTGACAATGTATTCTCCTATTTGCTCTTGTGAATTAAGAACGATACTAAAACTTAGATTTTACATCCACATCATACATCTATGTACGCAGATCAAGCCAGTGGTAGTGATACAAATCAAAAGTCGGCTAATCAACCAGCTAAGCTCACGCATGCCCTCCCAAAGTAGCCTCACCTTTCTTGGATATGGCATCAAGTTCGTGATCGATTCCTACAATATCCTACAAACTTCCCGACAAACCCAAAAATTGCATACATGTTTCTTTCATGTAATAAACAACAGATGTGATCACGAGAAGATGCGCTACAAAACTGAACTGGTAAACAAAGTCAATTTGAGCCCGTGCATTGCAATGGGAGAAAATGATGGGATGCAGAACCAGATCTGTCTTAGGGTTGAGTGCTGGAGGTGCAGAACCCGCTCTGCTGTAGGGTTGCATGCTCTTAGGGGAGGGCGGTGGCAGCAGAGCAGTTGAGCTAGTTGAGACCAGTGCGTGTGTGTTTTCATATTTCTGATAGCATATTTGAATTTTCAATAGTAACTTATTGGTATTTCTGGTGCAAGTAATAAATAAGCAGTTGCAAGCATACCAAATACATACATTAGTCCACTACTGGATCACAGTGCTAAATTCTGTTTATACTTACATAGTTTACATATTTGTTAGATGATGCAAAGCACAACACGTGCTCTGAGGCAAGAGCATAGAGCATTAGTATTGGTGTGCATTTGACACAATTACACGACAAGGCAACGGACTTGATGATTAGTAGTGGTGTGGATACTACACAATCACAAAATGTAGTAGTACTGCAAGCTAGCACAAGTGTATGTTTACTGATAGAATGCCAAACATATGCATCTCCGTCAGGCATTTGTGCTAGTAAAGAGAGAAAAAGGAAACTGAATTAGCTTAATCTAACATTTAAACAATGAAAATAAGAGGGAAACTGAGGCGCAAGTAAAAAAAGAGAGGGAAAATTGAGACAACAGTCACCACCTCATTTATGCCGTTAATTATACCTGAGAAACTACTATATCCATCACACCTCCAGAATCTGCAGAGGACCCTCGTGTAGGAGCAGAGGGGATCAAGCTCATCAAAGAAAATTACTCATGGGTGTGCTGATCTAACCTAAAATTGATAGTGAAAACTGAAAACCTGGGTATATGTGCATATTTCATGGCAATTACATAGCTTGTGCAGATGGATATACCTTATCAAAGATGTCCCTGATATTTCTTGTCTGATTTTCCAACATACTCCCTCCGTAAACTAATATAAGAGCGTTTAGAATACTAAAGTAGTGATCTAAACACTCTTATATTAGTTTACAGAGGGAGTACATGTTTACAAGTTCAGGACCTTTTACGCTAAGAAAGTTTAATGAGCACTCATTTACTACCGCTTTCGCAAGTAATGTCAAAAAATTCACAAGAAAACATCCTAGTGAGCATGTATATGTTGCTGTTGAATACAACTAACTTCTGGAAAATGGGAATGAAAACTCAATTCAGACAAAGTATAAAACTCAGTACACTTACCTTCCCAATGCCTGGAGGTTCATATAGCAGGACACCTGATCATTTTGACAATTTAGAGCAGTACACCTGATTCAGAACATTTTTCTTTTTTTAAGATCGGCTATCAAAATCCTCTACAATGGTCAATTTAGCTTTGTCATCCATTTTCTGCAATTACAACAAGAATAAAAGTTAAGCCTCCAAGAGTTAGTTTGTTCGAACAATATTTCTGATTGTTTGAAGATGCAATCAACATGGAGTTGAATTAAACAGGGAGCAAAAATTACAAAACTGTAGATAGTGGAGTATCCATGTATTCATTTTGACAGAAATCATCTAATAATCTTGAAAAGCTAATTATAGGCTGCATAAGCTACTAGATTTTTTAATTTCAACCTAGTGGAGTGATCTGGTTGTTTCTCATAATGATTCTTCACCCAGTTGGCAAGAGCAAGTCAAGGCTTTAATTACTTGCTAGCATTAATAAACACTTACAGCCGCGTGGAATGTGAAATCACAAAAAAGACCTTTCTTCAATGTTTGACGAAGCTATGATGTGTCGAAGGAAGATGTTTGATGACGAAAAATCTAGATATTGTCACATGGCTGCTTTGTATGATGAAATACTTTTCCTGATCATTTGTATTGGTTAACTTACAAATGTTTTGTACATTCACACATAAGGTTGCACTTGCAGAAATTTTTTCTTTGGACCTAGGAGTCAAAAAGTCAGTAATAAATGACAAAATAGATTTATTTAGGTAGTTGTGAAATATATTTTTCAGCTCCAGTAGTAACAATGGAGATTTCAAATAAATAATTGATATGATATTCTACAATAACAATGGAGATGTCATATTTCAAATAAATAGTGGATATGATATTCTACAACTGCCAAGTATCAGGAAAGAACCCAAGAGAATTCATGATTATCGTCACCAAAAAATCATTCTAGACTGAATGCCTATGCTACATGCCTCATTTGACTATATAATTTTGTCGACAACAGAATACATCAGAGTATCAAATCAAAAATTGATAGCAATTTTTTTCCTGATCTTCCAGTTTTATTTCTCCATGAACTAATTCACCAATAATAACATGCAATATTTTCAATCACTGAAACCTATCTACCCAAACATGTATCTTTCAGACCAGACCAGGAAATTGTTCAGATTCTTGTGCAAATAAAGCTTGTTTTAGTAAAATTCCTATGCCCCAAAGAATCACGCATGGAAAAACCATCACAAGTAAACAAGGTAACTGGGAAACTTACATTGAGCTTCCAACTTCGATCACTGGTAGCAGGGAACTACAGAGTAACTACAGAACTAGCGAGCGCACTGTCTAGTCAGCATGCGAACTGACTCTAACGCACAAGTAGAATCCAATGCCCGAGCGCCGCCGCCCAAGATTCTGCCCCTGCCAGCCATTGCATCCCATCCGCCGACCGCCATATCCAGCCTCCATTGCGCACGACAGCTGCAACAACTTTTTTCTCCTCCAGGACCGAGCATGCCCACTGCCCGTACAAGAAGCTATTCCCCAGCCTCCCTGCCACGGCCCGTCGAACTCAATGACGGCCGGAGAGGAGTAAGGCAAGATGGGAAGGTCTCGAGCAGAGGAAGGCGAGGGCTTAGCGGATGCACAACACGGGGTCATGGGGATGCGACGCGATGGTCGGTGGCGGGTTAGCGTTGGTGTGGCGGCTCGGGTTCGCAAGGGCTGATGGGGAGGCCGTGTTGCTGCAGCGTCGTGCTCCATGGCGTCAAACGTGAGATGAGATCTGGAGTTGGAGAAGG
>NC_041388.1:335765309-335772520 GCF_002162155.2 Triticum dicoccoides
AGGATCCGGCTACGCATGACGCGAGGGGGTGGGGGGGGGTCTGTAGGAACGGTGGTGCATCATCAGAGAGAGCCATGGCGGCCGGGGAACCCCGGCGACGGCAGAGGGTGGTTTGGGCGGCGGGGGGCGGCGATGCGGTTGGGGCGGTGAGTGCGGGCTGGGGAAGACGGGTTCGTTCGGGTTATGATTATGTTTTTTAAGCGAGCAACCGGTTTTATTAGAAACTACATGGATTTTTCTGTAAAAGCGCCGTCACGGTGTCCGCACCGAAAGAAGGGTTGGGTCGGGTAGCTCTTTCTCTTTTCGATCTTTTTTTAGTCTTCTTTTTCAGATCTTTAGTACCACATCATTTATATTACGATTTTATCAATACAAATCGTAAAAGCGTATTATGACATGAGAAGAAAGCGTATTGTGACGGTGAACCCGGAGACTCAATCCGTGCTTTATTATTAGGGAGAGATAGCCTCCATTTTTCTTGCCATGTTGATATTTTAAAACCACGAGTGCGAACATGCAGAGGAGCAATGAAGACCAAACACGGGATATTGGGGACATCTTCAAGGAGCATGGCAAGTTAAAGAGGAGCTGCACTGAACCTGTAAAACGAGCTTTGGTAAGTAACACCCTTTCAATTACTTTCGTTTAGCCTCGTGTTCTTCGATGTGTATATGTTGTAGTTTCTGTTTCTCTTAAGCCTCGTGTTCTTCGATGTTTCATAAGAAGAGTCTTAATCGTCCTAATGCTTTCGTTTTTAGCTTGATGTAGGAAGTGGGTGTTCTCACCTTGTAGTCCGTTTTTATATATTTTTCCTTTTGAATTCACTTCTCCCAGTTCTGTTTATCTGGCTTCTACTAAATGGATCTGGGTTGCTCTGAGTATTGATCTAAAAAAAAGTAACTTCATGTCAGGATGCAGTTCCTGCGAGGAGGGAAGTATGGTCAACCTCGAGATTATGTTTCCAGAATGAGGCTGGATTACACACAAGGTGCCAGTTCCCTAATGATGCTGGATTAGACACAAGGTGCAAATTCCCAGATGATGCTGGATTACACACAAGCCAGGTGGAGTCATCAGCTGTTCGTGTCCTCGTGGCTCTAGTAAAGGCTGAAAGAAAGCGTGCAGCAGTCCTTGAGAATGTAGCTGAGTTTCTGAAGAAGCGAAAAGAGCAATTAGATGCTCTCTTCACCCATGCCAAAGAAGAGATGGAAGAAGCCAGAAATAAGCTAGCAGAGGCAGAGTAGGCTAGGCATCTCCTGCTATCTAAAACTGTTGTCAATACAAAATTTCCTTCATAGCAGCTAGGTTCAAATGTTTATCCAGTCAGCATGCCTGTTGTGATGTCCATGCATCTACTGATGTGGCACAATTTTTTTTCTGGGACATGTAATAACAATAATTACTTTCCAAACAATAATAGACGAAGCATTGGACATGGTATAGTTCACACGCAAGCCCGACATTCCAAGTTCAACTTCGACATCAAACTCATGTTCACAGATATCTCCACATTCATACATAATGTCCACAACCATGCTTCACTTCAAAGCCAAAAAATAGAGGAGAGTTATGAATAAAGAAAAACCTCTAGTTCCTGCTACCAGTGAGAGCACAACAAGTCAAGACCATGCGTAATTAATTATATTTTGGTCATTTTTGTGTTCAAAAATGCTGGCCGGCTCGCGGAAGGACGTGTTGCTGGCACACGCGCGGATTGAATGAAGGCAGGCGGGGCAGTCCGGAGCCGGTTGCATGCGGCGAGGAGGCGTGTTCAGCCGGGCCTGCAGCGAGTGGGGCCCTCTTGGCCGGCCGCCGGTTCAATCTCTGTGCTATGAGAGGTCGTGTCCGTGTCAGAGCAATCACTCCCTCCAGTACTTTTTTGTTTGCGTATAACAAAATCTCGTTTTCCATTCACATTTTACAAGTAAAATTCGTGGACAAACTTTGACCCAAAAAGACGATGGGGACTAGTAAACTAGAACGGAGGTAGTAGTTTTTTTAATCAAAGAAGGGTTCCCCCCTTCCGATTTTCATTACTGAAAACCAACATCTAAATCTAAACCATAATATTTGCCGTAGAACTACCAGGTTCAACATCTCGCAACATAAACCCATACAACTATACGCCAAGGAGGTACCTAGTACTATGAATTCCATTTTCGCTCCATACCAATCGTTCTAGAAACTACTTAGTACTTATAACACACCATTGAAAATCGGAACTCTTAACCCTACTAAAAATGATATTTTAAACATGGCTACTTGATCTGTGGCAACTAGCGAGCCACCGCCTCCAAGTCGTTCACCTGTGGTCCCGACCATCAACTCCTACGGATCAAATTATCACGCAAGCTGACTATTCCTACAAAGGTGCGCTACACCACGTACCCGGTACCCGTGAATTCAGCAATCGTGCACCTAGGGTTTTATGGTTTATTTGTTAACGTTGCCTTTACGTAACACTCATGTATGCGAGACAACGAGAGACCGACTACGTGCGTGCGCCTCTTCTCTTCGTATATGTACTCCACGGTTTGTGTGGTGTCCAAAAAATTATAATAACTACTAGCAATGTGCCAATGCGTTGCCACACGATCAGAGTAGATTAATACATATTCACCGATTTGATAGAAAAAAGTCTAGTTTTGAAATATGTATATCACTAAAAAAAGTTATGTTTCACTCAAAATATATTCCTTTGGCGGTTTTGATGAGATAAGGGAGGAATGTTGTTGGTTTCAAGATTCGAGAAGTGGTATATGTCTAATTTCTACTCTTACTAGCAAGATGCCCGTGCGTTGCACGGAACATCAAGATCTTGTGGGAGAAAAGGATGAATGAGGGAAAGCCTTATCTGCAAATGTGGAGATGAGTGCGGGTAAATTGCCATAGTTTAGTTCCTATCCGTCAGATATAAATCAGACGGCCTATATTGCAAGATGGCAAGCCCACCATCATCACCAACTCTGTTTTTATCCGTACTCTTATAAAAATCACAGTCGGTGATGATCGTGTGCCTGCCATCCTGCAATATAGGCCGTCCGATCTACATCTGACGGATAGGAAGGAAACTATGGCAATTTTGCAAAAAGATACCCACACCCCTCTCCACACTTGCAAATAAGGCCTTCCCTTGTTCATCCTTTTCTCCCACAAGATAAACTACTCATACAAATGCATCTTCATGTTCCGTGCAACGCATGGGCATCTTGCTAGTTGTTGCAAAAAGCCCATGTGTGTGTGAGAGAGAGGGAGAGAGGAGGAGGACGGAGTGCATGTGTGACAAAGACACAAAGAGTGTGTGTGTGAGAGGTATCAGCTTAAAATGAGGCGATAGTGTGTGTGTGTGTGTGCATGATCGAGAGGGTGTGTCTCAAGAAGGGAAGAAAAATCTACATAGATACAAGGAGCGGGAGAGAGACATGTATGCGATAGTGGAAGCACGAGTGTGCGGGTGTATAAACCTATCTAGAGGCTAGTCGATAAATGTTTGCGAGAGAAATACGAGTCGGGGTGCGAAAGCGAGAGTTTTGTGTGTGTGAGAGAGAGACGGTAGTCGGGAAGGGGAGTGGAAGCAGGAGTTGTGTGTGTGTGTGTTAGAGGGGGGGGGGAGTTTGTCTGATCGGTAAACAAATGAATAATGTTAGTCTGGGATGGAGACGAAAAGGAGACCGCAACAAATGTTGTGTCTACAGGAGAGAGAGAGATAGAGTAATTTTAGTGGTATGATTCATATCTAGAGACATATAGGGTGTGTGAGAGAATCCCGTAGAGAGAAAGACAAAGTGAAAGACGAGTGGAGACTGTGTGTGTGGCGGTGAAAAAGAAAGCTTAGGTACCTAGTGATACGAGAGAACGGTAGAGACGTGAGAGATAATGAAAACCGTGTAATGTATAATGATAGGTAGAGTGTGACACTTCTCAAGGGAGACGTCGAGAGACCATGTTTGCGAGGATAGGAGAAACATGAAGTGAGCGTGCGGGTGAGCTGGAGAAAAGAGAGTGATAGCTACATGAAGGAGCATGCATGCGAGAGAGATGGGCGTGAAAGGAGTGAACATAAAAGGGATTCAAATATTTCAATTCAAGATGATGATACATGTAATCCATACTCGAACCAAAATTGATCTATCAAACATGCATACTCATATGAATTCACGCGCATCTATGTTATTTAATATGTAGATATTACTGATCCATACATTTTAGTAGAACATAATTTGGTTTAATTTTTTGAATTCAACCTTATGATTTTGAGATCATTGTATTTGTAAATCATACTATACATATAAAGGAGCAGAATTCTTTGTTGTGCTTTTGAAAGTATATATAAAAATGATGTATATAGAATTTTATTCTAATCGAAAATGGATCCCGCCCGAAAAAAATAGAATACAGACGAGATTCAAATTGAGTTGGCACGGTAAACGTGCACTGATGTCTACTACACAACCTTCTTCTTGTAGACATTGTTGGGCCTCCAAGTGCAGAGGTTTGTAGGACAGTAGCAAATTTCCCTCAAGTGGATGACCTAAGGTTTATAAATCCGTGGGAGGCATAGGATGAAGATGGTCTCTCTCAAGCAACCCTGCAACCAAATAACAAAGAGTCTCTTGTGTCCCCAACACACCCAATACAATGGTAAATTGTATAGGTGCACTAGTTCGGCGAAGAGATGGTGATACAAGTGCAATATGGATAGTAGATAAAGGTTTTTGTAATCTGAAATTATAAAAACAGCAAGGTAACTAATGATAAAAGTGAGCACAAACGGTATTGAAATGATAGGAGACAAGGCCTAGGATTCATACTTTCACTAGGGCAAGTTCTCTCAACAATAATAACATAGTTTGATCATATAACAATCCCTCAACATGCAACAAAGAGTCACTCCAAAGTCACTAATAGCGGAGAACAAATGAAGAGATTATGGTAGGGTACGAAACCACCTCAAAGTTAGTCTTTCCAATCAATCCGTTGGGCTATTCCTATAAGTGTCACAAACAACCCTAGAGTTCGTACTAGAATAACACCTTAAGACACAAATCAACCAAAACCCTAATGTCACCTAGATACTCCAATGTCACTTCAAGTATCCGTGGGCATGATTATACGATATGCATCACACAATCTCAGATTCATCCATTCAACCAACACATAGAACCTCAAAGAGTGCCCCAAAGTTTCTACCGGAGAGTCAAGACGAAAATGTGTGCCAACCCCTATGCATAGGTTCATGGGTGGAACCCGCAAGTTGATCACCAAAACATACATCAAGTGAATCACGTGATATCCCATTGTGACCACAGATACACACGACAAGACATACAATAAGTGTTCTCAAATCATTAAAGACTAAATCTGATAAGATAACTTCAAAGGGAAAACTCAATCCATTACAAGAGAGTAGAGGGGGAGAAACATCATAGGATCCAACTATAATAGCAAAGCTCACGATACATCAAGATCATATCACCTCAAGAACACAAGAGAGAGAGATCAAACACATAGCTACTGGTACATACCCTCAGCCCCGAGGGTGGACTACTCCCTCCTCGTCATGGAGAGCGTCGGGATGATGAAGATGGCCACCGGAGAGGGATTTCCCCTCCGGCAGGGTGCCGGAACGGGTCTAGATTGGTTTTCGGTGGCTACGGAGGCTTTTGGCGGCGGAACTCCCGATCTATTCTCGTCTTCGATTGTTTTAGGGTATATGGATATATATATAGTCGGAAGAAATACATCAGGGGAGCCACGAGGGGCCCACGAGGGTGGAGGGCACGCCCAGGGGGGTGGGCGCCCCCTGCCTCGTGCTCTCCTCGTTGATCCCCTGGCGTGCACTCCAAGTCTCCTGTATTGCTTTCTTTCCAAAAATAACTTGCCCGAAGGTTTCATTCCGTTTGGACTCTGTTTGATATTCCTTTTCTGCGGAAAACTAAAACAAGGGAAAAACAGAAACTGGCACTGGGCTCTGGGTTATAGGTTAGTCCCAAAAATCATATAAAATAGCATATAAATGCATATAAAACATCCAAGGTTGATAATATAATAGCATGGAACAATCAAAAATTATAGGTACGTCAAAGACGTATCATGCACTTTGCAAAATTTGAACGAAGCGGCGAAAGTCGCAGTAACCGCCCGAAACCAAAATCTGTGAGATGGAAATTACTACTGCCTATCCCTGCCACGCAAAGCCTATCTGCTCGATTTCTATAGGTTTCAATAGGGGTAAGTTTGTAATTTCACTCAAACGCGACATAACCCCCTCTCACCCGGATTCATACACGATGGGTGCCAAAACACAGTGTGTCCTCGGCTGAAATCAACTCCCTCCCCGATTCATACACGGTGGGCGCCAAAAACAAACTCTCGTCGGCAAATATTCGGTGTATGCGAGATTAGCGTCCTATCCCCAACCGACTAATATTGCTGTGATGTAGGAAATTTGAAACAGGGGCTAAGTTTGTAAATTTCCTCGCATTTGAGACAAGCGCGCCCTATAGACATGGTTCCCCCTTCCTCTCCACCTCCATTTCCCCATTCATACTCCGTGGGCGCCAAAACACCGTCTCCACCCCAACCTCCTCCGTCCTCCACCCCATCCACCACCGTCCTCCTCCACCATGCTGGGGCTGATACCCCGACATCGCCGTCCATTACAAGAGATCGACCTCTCTCATCCACGGCTTCGGACCGGGATCCTTGCATACCGTCCTCTCGCTTCATCCCCGCCGTCGTCCACCTTGTCGGCGCCGCTCCTATGACTGTCTCGTCCACCGCGCCCCACCGCCACCGTCTACCCTCCTAGATCAGCTTCCACGCCACCGACAGCCATCGCTACCGCAACACCGTCAAATTCTCAGCAGATGCATACACGGCGCCGCACCAGAGGTGGTACTCTTCCGTATCTGCTCAACTTATTTATCGCAACAAGAAAATAGATCGCCACTGCTTTACTCTGATTTCTTGTCCATCACTTACTTGCTAGTTGAAAGCAAATATTGGTTGTGAAGTTGCCTTTGTCTGGTTTGCACCTTCAGATCCGCCATGGCACGCTCAACTCTATACTCCCAATGCTTATGGTTTTCCCCTTTTATATTCCACACCAGTTAAATCACAGTAGACTAAATTTTAAAATTGGGTTAGTCAATTTTTCAGAGCACGCCGGAGTTCATCAGTGGGAACGAAGGGGCTCGGGTGGGGACTTT
>NC_041388.1:335772788-335777723 GCF_002162155.2 Triticum dicoccoides
GGGGTGGCGGAGGAGCACATGTGGTGGGGGCCGGTGGTCCGGCCGGCGGCCCGTGCGGTTTTTTGTATGGGAAGAATCAGAGACGAGGAAGAAGAAGGGCTAGGAGACGTAGGATCTTCATCCAACTGCCTGAAATGGTCGACTGACCCAAATGACAAAAGTCACGCGACTTGCATGCAGACATGGCTTTATATTCAGTACCATCATCATACCTGCTTAGCACTGCTCCCGAATCCATCAAGCTAAACAACGTGCCACTCATACTTGTTGCTCAAGTACGAATCTGATATGATGCTGATATTACTAAAACTGATAACATTTAATTGGTCAGCTAATGTTCCTACTTTACTTTCGAAAAAGCACGTGCACCACATATAGAGGGACAACAGGGAGTTGCTTTCTTAATGCGCTCTGGTTCATCATGTGTGGGCACTGCGCAACAGACATTTTATTATCCAAAATCTGCTTGCTCTTCTTTAGCATGTTCCTCTTCCATTCTTCTTTAATAAGTACTCTCTCCATTCCTAAATACAAGTCTTTATATAGATTCCACCATGGACTATATATGGAGCAAAATGAGTGAATCTACACTCTAAAATGTATCTGGATACATCTGTATGTGATCCATAGTGGAAATCTCTACCAAGACTTATATTTTGGAACAGAGGGAGTATGATAGTAGTACAATATCTTCCTTGGAGTGAAGATGAGCAGGGACATTTGCAGTGTAGAGGCCTATACGGTCGGTTGGTATGGACACTTTGAACTCTTCGGGCCTCTTTGATTCATAGGATTTTGTAAACATGGGAATAGGATTTGTAGTGGCCCACCCACTTGAATCCTATAAGAATAGCAAGGAAATGCAGGGATCTGTGTCGCCTTTGAGAGGTACACTGATATTAACAGTACTGCACCTTCAGTTGAAGAGAGCCGGTATCCAAAGCCTTTCTAGCCGTACCGGCAATACTAGCACATATATTCCAGCAAGTTCCACTTTGCTGATTTTACTCTGATGCTTACGGTTTTCCCATTATATCTACACTATGATCTGTGTAGCTGCTTTGTGTCACACTAGCAGCAGTCCACTCTTGAAGCTAAACACCGCAATGACTTACAAAATTGGCACCAAGGCATTGAGTGCCATTCTGGATGCAATGAAACTCATACGCTCCCCACCTGTTGATTCTTGTTCAGAATATGATCCTAATGACTATTCTAACCTCGAGGAGTCAAAGGCAGATGGCCCGTCCTGTTCACCCATCAAGGTGCCTGTTCTAATTTGGCAAGGTTTTATTGATTTCGCGTATCTTGCATATGTTGTCTTGCATTTCTTCTACTTTGTGGCACCGCCATCTGCTTAGTTTACTCGTCATATATGTCAAGATGCCATGCCAATCCATTATCAATACATTTTCCATCTGTCATCATACCATGTTTTTCCATTCAAATGTTGTTCTTATGCATCAGACATCAAAAAGGAAGAGGGTGATTGCCGAACCTAAAGGATCACCAGCAAAGTCCTTGAAAAATGTGGTTGTGTCGGAGAAATCAGACAACACCCCACTTATATTGGCTGTACAACCAGTGACATAAAACATAGGACCGACTCCAGCAGACTGTACCCATACTTCACTGGCCACACCACTAGCCCCACCTAACAGGACCTGCACTCCAGCAAAAGGTATGCCGATTTCAGTTGCCATAACACCAGCCGTACCACATAAAAATCCCACTCCAGCAAAAAGTACAGCAAGTCCACCGCCCGAAGACCTATCCCAACCGCAGAGAAGGCCAATTCCTGCAGATTGGAACCCCATTCCAGTTATTCCCAATTTAAAAGACAATGCTTTCAATGTTGTTAGGGACTACATGCATATATTCCCATCATGGGAAGATTATAGTGAAGACAAACACCATTTTCACATCTTCCTGTCCCACTTACATGTAAGTGCTATTATTCATGGTGATTATTTTCCTGTTTTCTGCTGATTGAACACATCAATGATTTACATTACATTGTTGTAAGTAGGCGAGGGTCAATCTGGATAGTCATGACGAGCAAAGCTTGCTTGCGCTTTTCAAGGAAGCATTGCAACAGTATTGGTGTTATCTGAGGAAATCACACTTTGATGGCAAGTCTATAAACGAATTTCTGGTGAAGTCTCATGTGCTAAATTTAGAAGACATTGAATGGAAAAACCTTGTTATGCACTGGTCTCGTTCCGAGGATGAGGTATTGTCTATGATATCGCATGGCAATTTGAACTTCTACTTTTCCGCATGTGCCTTACAGATCTTTTTTGCAGGAAATCTACTCGAAAAAGAATTCCGGTTTGAAAAGAACGACAGGATATCACAAATATGCCTGCCCGCTGCTTTGCTCTTGTTAGTACCTGTTGTCCTGTATCATTGTACTTGCATACATACCTGGTTCATTATGTGACAGTAGTATGCATGATAGCTTGCTTATCAATTCTTCGCTCCAAATTATCTGATCTATATGAATGGTTACATTAGTGTAGAATATATCCAATGCCAATGAATTTTTTTAGCTCTGCATTGTTCTTGTAAGTACCTGCTGTCCTTTATCAGCGTACTTATATTAACAGGTAGTTGTTCATGTACCATCACTCTGCAACTTATTTTCTTTTGCCCTCCATTTTCTACACATAAGATCTATATTTACTCTTACCATAAGGTTGGATAAGACCGACGGTACTGAAGAAGTTTAGCTCTGCATTGCTCTTGGCTGTACCTTTTGCCTGTATCGCTGTACTTACATTTATAGCTACTTGGTTATGTAGCATCACTCTTCATCTTATCTTAAATATTCTCCATTTTTTCTTATATTGTCACATCTATATTAACTATTAACAAAATGTAGAATAAAGGAAATGCTTATGAAGAAGATTCTGTGGTAAACTTCTTGAATACCCCCCCCATCAGCATGGACAAGGGCTTTATAGAGCCTGCCTTCACCAATAATGTAAGTTTGTCCTTCTCAAGCCTTCAAACTTTGTTGTGTATATTTGGTTAGGCATGACTGCAACAACTGTTTATTTTTGGTGTTTGCAGTAAATTGCATGTTTAAAGTTTATTATGTACTCCAGTTCATAAGTAAAAGTTTGTCCTTCTCAATTTAAGTTTGCAGTTGTACAACCAAGTTCCTTCTTCATACCATGTAAATTAAACTATACAGAGCAAGTGATCTTATTTTACCAATCTGAAATGGGATAAATTGACAGCACACTAACCATTGATACTTATGAGTTCTTGATCTGTAATCTAGTGGTGTCGTGAAGCTGCCAACTCCTTCACAATGTCACTTCCTGCCATGTCTTGACTTGAACAATGCCATATTGTGTTAATGCTATTTTAAACTGTGTCACTTTATTCGTTAGTAAGAAATGTGATGAATTGTAAGCACTAATACTTATATGTGCAAAACCTGTCATCTGTCTGCTTGTTTGTCTTTCAGAGTGAGGAGGATATAAGTGTCAAACAAGTGCAGTCTCACCAGCTTGCTCAGCTGCTTGGGCTGCAGCTCCCGAGCAGGGCTAACCTTTCTTGAACTCTATTGAAGTGTTGTCGGCTTTGTATATTATTTTGTCGGCGTGTTTAGTTGCACTGGTGGCGATCTTTGATGCCCAATATATGTAATCCGTTGTTTGCTTGTGCTTTATTATCATAGTGGCAAACTTTGATGCCTAGTGGATGTAATATGCCGTAATTTCTTTATTGTATAGTCTAAGTTTTTTTCTTATTCACGATGCTGCAGTTATTTTACTGTATATATATCATGTCTTTGCAGTAAACCGGCCAAACCGTAAAATTACAGTAAATAATCGGGCCGTCATGCAAATCACCATGTATGATCCGCATCATGGGCCCCGTCATCTTGGTCCGTTAACAGGCCTAAATGTAAACTGGCCCACTAGTAGATTCGGGCCTTTAATAGGCTGAGTAAACCGCCAGCCCTATTTTCCCAAGAAAACTCAATGGGCCTTTAGGATGCTGAAAAGTAGGTTGGGCCTGAAACACGCCGAACAGCTCACGGGCCGGCAGTAGGCCGAAATAGACCCCGACCCATGAATGTGCCAATCAAATCATGGGCTTATAATAGGCCAAAATTGTCTCGGTCCTTGTTTGGCCCAATTAGATTATCGGCTGCGAGCATGTCGAATGCAAACCGGGCCGTAGTTAGGCCGAACTATATGACGGGCTTTTAACAGGACGAAATTAATATAGGGCCGAAATGTTAAAAGGGCCCTTAACAGACTGTAACATCCCAAATTTTCAATTTGGAATGTTATACAATAGATCATCATTGCATATCATATTTTATTGCATTTGGTTGATCCTAGAAATTCTACGCAACTCAAGGACCCTTGGAGAGAGTTGGGGATTTCATTATTTTCATATTTGAGTTTTCTCAAATTTTGAAAATAGGATCATTTGATTTTATTTATTTTATCTTGAATTATTTCTATTACAAAAATATGAGAGAGGGAATAAAATGACTTTCCCAACATAAAGAAATATTGAGGATTTAATAATAAAATCAAATAAGAATTTATTTTGGTTTTATTTGCTATTTTATTTGAATTTAGGAAAAATGCATGTTTTTCAAAATTGCATTTAGGCCCCAAATAAATGTTCATCCTGTGCGGCTTGATTTTAGACACCGGGGAAAATTTATTTCGGGAATTTTGGAGTCCGTTTAGTATTCCTTTTGTTTTTTTCTGAGCGTAACTATTTAAATAAAACGTGAACCGACCTAACGGGCCGTGTCTGACCCGGACACCTGGCCCAGCCGGCCTTATAAGCCGGGGAGGAGCCCAGCCGACCCCAAACCCTAGCGCCCCGCCGCCCCGCCGCCTCTGCCGCCGCCGCCTTTGCCGCCGCCGCCTCACGCGCCGCGCCGCCGCACCGCCC
>NC_041388.1:335778339-335866186 GCF_002162155.2 Triticum dicoccoides
GCCCGCGCCGCCGCACCGCCCCTCGCCGCCCGCCGGAGCGCCGTTGCCGCTGACATCGCCGCCCGCCGCCGACATCGCCGGAGGTTGACCCCGTTCGGTTTTCCGTCGGTTTTCGTTCAGTTTTTTAGTTTCATTTTTTAATAGATCGGTTTTTCCGGTTTATTTGTTTAGCGAGCATTCGCTCATTCATTCATTAATCTGTTCGTCCTTTTTCTTTTTCTCGGATTAAATCCGTGATTTTTCTGATTGCGATTCCTGATCCAATTTTCGTTCTAGTATAACTTTTCGCTTGTTTATCGGAATCAGGCGATTCAAGCGCCTGGAGTTTCATCTCGAAACCCTCTTTCTGTTTAACCAACTCAAACAAGTTTTTGCCACTGTAAAAATTGCCCTAGATCCAGAATAGTAAACGAAGCTTGTTTCTTTTGCTATTTGTCTTTCATTGCTTCGTGCGATTTGATTCTTTTTGCCAACCGGAGTTCTTAAGTTGAACTTTCTGGTTAGATCTCTTATTTGAGTTTTACCTGTGCATTAGTTGAGTACTTATTATATGCTTGTTTGTTTGCGATAGAGTACCCAGAGTGCGCCGCTTACTACTTCGAATTACTAGGTTTTGCGGATCATCAGCAAGGCAAGTAACACTTTGATCATACCTCCTACTACCTAGTTTTTATTGCATTAGATCAACCCTCACACATTGCATGATTAGGATCTAATTAAATTGTGGGTTCTGGGAAGTAGTTGAGGTAGTACCTATTACTGTTTATTATCAAACCTTTGGGAGTTACTTCTACGTTTGCTTATTATGCCATGCTATGCTAGTAGACGCGGATTGGGTGAGTGTATCCATGACAGATGTGAGTTTGTTAAATTAATGGTTTATCTAAGGTGGAAACTTAAATACACATCTGGGTGGATTGAGGCACCTGGGTATTCCAGTGATTGCCTGTTTTTCTTTTGGACCGCCACCCAGGCTCAAAGGGATCATGAGATTATTCATGCTAGAAACTTCCGTGTGCAGCCACAAGCTACTATAGGCTCTAGCATAGTTGACTAAGTTGTGCGAACTCTTACAGTGGTAGACTAGCAGATGTAGGGGAAAGTAGGTGTAACGGTCTACCCGATCGTAAGGTGCTAGCGCTTCTGAAAGACTATGTCTCGGTCATCCTTTTCTCAAACACCATGTAGTGCGAGAATCCCAACGGAGGAGATCGAGTCTTGTGGGGAAAAGTGCGCAAACCTCTGCAGAGTGTATAAACTAATCATGGTTAGCCGTGTCCCCGGTTATGGACATCTTGAGTATCTAGTACTTGGATTATCATGTGAATCTCATCATTGTTACTCTACTTAATTTTGTTGGGTTTTGTTTAATGATGATGCTTAATTGGGATTGAGAATGCTGTCAACCATTCTCAATGTTTAACAACTACCATGATAGTTAAATAAAATCTATTTCTTTGCAGTAGGGAAAAATTGGCTTTACGCAAAATTGTAACCATAGAGCTTTCCACCAGCCAAATATGCATATAGTATAGCCTATTATTTTCATTGCTCTCTATGTGTTACCTTGCCAGCATATTCCATGTGCTGACCCGTTTCGGCTGCAACGTTCATGTTGCAGACCTTTTAGACGACGATTAGGGTGCCTTTAGGTCGTGGTTCTATACTCAGTGATGCCGTTGGAGTTGATGGACTCACTTATCTTCCAAGCCTTCCGTTGTTATCGTTATTAGATGGCCTTAAGCCATATTTATTGTAATAGGTTCTCTTTTGAGACACTCGATGTAATAAGTGTGTTATTGCTACTCTGTTATAAATCCTTCAAGTACTGTATGGTGTCAGCATTACTGATCCAGGGATGACACCTGAGCACAGAGATTGGACCATTTGAGGTCTGGTCGCTACAAGATGGTATCAGAGCACACGCTGACTATAGGACACGACCATTAAGCTAAAAGACCTAGATCACTACTCACTCTCTTCTCATTCTGACTTCTCATCTTTTCTACTCTTTTAGGACGGCGGATGCAAGGAACAAGTTCACGCAACCGGATGAAAATACACCCTTTGGACGTCACTTGAAGGAAGTCACTAGATACCTAAACATAGGAGTGCCAAGCTTCACCGGAACCTACAACGCCACTTTACCTGAAGAGGAGTGCTGGATGATTCAAGTTCAAGTTCTAGGAAGGACGTTCATGCCAGTCACTGAGCCCATAGAGTTTTCCTTTGATGCACCAACTTGGAATCTAGGAAAGAGCATGGCAGCTCACATCGCCATGGGACGCATTGGAGAAGTTTACCGCAATGATCTCAAGGATACTATCTACCAGATTTGTGGGCGCCGAGATGAACACTGGGAGATGATCAGCACCAGGAAGGATAGATCAACTGCAGCTTTTATCCAGGAGTTAAACCAGCACATTCGACGACAGGAGAACCAGATGTGCGCCGCCATGATAGATCTGAAGAAGGCAAGGACTAGAATCAAGGAACTGGAGGAAGAACTCAAGGCTACACGTGAAGATTATGAAGAGGAAATCGAAGTACTAGTGGACAAGAATGCCGACTTAACAATGAACATCGGAATATTCATGGGAGGCCCTACACCAGTAGAAGAAGACGAAGAACCCAAGGAGATTCGCCTGAAAGACTACATTATCATCGACGACACCGACTCGTATCCATATGATAGCGATGATGACTATGTTGATGAAGCTGGAGCAGATATCATGGAGTCTGCAACCGAAGAATATTTCTAGTAGACCACCCCATCAGTAGTAGTAGTCCACCATGTAAATATAGTAGTCCGAGCACTTTTGCGATAGTTAGATCGATTGTATGCCCTTGTTTGATTGAATGAAGTGAATTGTTTGCTTTTGCCTCATGTGCATATGGGTAGTGTTTTCTCTCTAGACCCCTCTCTATTCTTAAATCTCATCTTTTCTACACCCTCAGATGCCTCCAAGACGTGACCCCGGATTTACCTTCCCACCGGAGCTCACCCAGTTGATCCAACAGCAGAACACATTGATGTAGTTGCTAGTCCAGAATTAGAATCAGGGGAACAACAACAACCCACCACCACCACCACCACCTGTTGATCACTTAGCCCGTTTTCTTAGGCTGAATCCGCCGGTGTTTTCCAATAGCACCAAGCCGATAGTAGCAGATGATTGGCTCCGCAAGACAGCAAGGGAGTTGACCACAGCAGGATGCACAGATGTAGAAAAGGTGAAGTTTGCCGCACATCAGCTTGAAGGACCCGCAGCATCATGGTGGGAGAATTTCACAGCCACTTTCCCTGTCGACACTGTCACATGGGACCAGTTCCAGCAGGCTTTCCATACTGCCCATGTTTCAGCAGGAGCTATGTCCATGAAGAAGCGAGAGTTTCGCAATTTGCGCCAAGGAGGACGGACAGTTGGCCAGTATGTGGAGGACTTTAGTAAGCTAGCACGTTATGCTCCAAATGACGTTGCTATGGACGCAACTAAGCAGGAGAAGTTTCTGGATGGACTAAATGATGAGTTGAGCATGCAGTTGATGGTAGCAACCTTCAACAACTACCAGGAGTTGGTAGATCATGCTCTCATGATTGAAGGAAAGTAGCACCAGATTGAGAATCGCAAGAGGAAGTATGGACAAGGGAAGTACAATTCAGGAGCTCAGCAGAAGCCACGTTTTACCCCTAGGCCGGGAGGACATTTTCAGCATACCCATGGAGGAGGTAGCTCGGACAATCACAATGGCACCAAGAATGGTAATGGGAATGGAGGAAGCAACGGCCAGAACCGCACCAACCCATCAACCCCAGCCAAGAGAGACCTGAGCCAAGTCACTTGTTTCAAGTGCCAGAAGACCGGACATTATGCTAATGAATGTCCTGAATCCCATAATGGAAATGACAATGGAAGCTCTGGGAAGAAGCCGAACCCTTTCAACAGGGGACAGGTGAACCACGTTAACGTGGAGGAGGTTGAAGAGCAGCTGGATGCAGTAATCGGTAAGTTTTTGGTTAAGTCATTTACTGCACTCGTTATTTTGATACTGGTGCATCACATTCATACATATCAAGGGAATTCGTGGATAAGTATAACCTGCCCACCAAAGTTCTTAGAACACCTATGCTAGTAAGCTCACCAGGAGCGGAGTATATGGCTAGTAACGGATGTTTTCAAGTGCCATTGAGTATAGGTAGGCATGTGTTTCCCTCAGATTTGATCATTTTGGAATCACAAGGATTGGATGTAATTCTGGGTATGGATTGGCTGTCGATGTATGGAGGAAACATCGATTGCGTCACTAAGTCAATTTTGCTTACCACCCCAGAAGGGAGAAGGATCAAGTATGTATCTCGGCATGTGCCGAAGAGGACTCAAGTAAATTGTCTAACAGGAGTTGTGCAGGAGGAAGTTGGTGAAGGATTTCCCTGATGTATTTCCAGAAGAGTTGCCAGGCATGCCACCGGATAGAGATATTGAGTTTTTTATTGAGCTTTTGCCAGGCACAGGGCCAATATCTAAGAGACCATATAGGATGCCCTCAAAAGATTTGGTGGAGATTAAGAAGTAGATTAAGGAGTTACTAGATAAAGGTTATATTCGCCCAAGTTCTTCGCCTTGGGGATCGCCAGTACTTCTAGTGGAGAAGAAGGATGGATCGTTAAGGATGGTTGTTGATTATCGAGGATTGAATGAAGTAACCATAAAGAACAAGTACCCACTACCGATGATCAATGATCTGTTTGATCGATTGCAAGAGCTAAGGTATTTTCCAAGATCGACCTGCGATCAGGATACTATCAGTTGAAGATTCGAGAACAGGATATACCTAAGACGGCTTTTACCACCAGGTATGGGCTGTACGAGTATACCGTTATGTCATTTGGTCTGACTAACGCACCAACATATTTTATGAACATGATGAACAAGGTGTTTATGGAGTTTCTGGATAAGTTCGTCGTAGTGTTCATTGATGATATCCTGGTTTACTCAAAGAATGAAGAGGAGAATAAGGAGCATTTGCGTTTGGTACTTGGTAAGCTCAGAGAACATCAGTTATATGCCAAGTTTAGCAAATGTGAGTTTTGGTTGAAGGAAGTTGGATTTCTCGGACACGTTATATCCGGAGAAGGTATAGCGGTAGATCCCACCAAGGTTGACACTGTGACAAATTGGGAAGCGCCAACAACAGTTGGAGAGATTCAGAGTTTTCTTGGACTCGTAGGATACTACCGGAGATTTATTGAAAATTTCTCAAAGATTGCGAAGCCTATGACGGAGTTGTTGAAGAAGGATACCAAGTTCATATGGACTGAGGAATGTGAGGCCAGTTTCCAGGAGTTGAATAAATGTTTGGTTACATCACCTGTGTTGATTTTGCCAAATCAGACCAAGGATTATGAGGTGTATTGCGACGCTTCACGTCGAGGACTTGGAGCAGTGCTTATGCAAGAAGGAAGAGTTGTTTCATATGCCTCACGACAGCTCAAGCCTCATGAGTTAAATTATGCCACACATGATTTGGAGTTAGCAGCCGTAGTGCATGCATTGAAGACCTAGAGACACTTTCTCATTGAGTTTGAAGTATATTTTCATGTAGAAGGAATTGAACCTCAGACAAAGGAGATGGTTGGAGCTCATCAAGGATTATGACATGAGATTGCATTATCACCCTGGAAAGGCTAACATAGTAGCCGATGCGCTGAGTCGTAAAAGTCATGTCAACACCTTAATGACGGGAGATTTACCAAGGGAGTTAGCCGAAAACCTTCGTGAGCTATGTTTGGAGATAGTCCCGAGAGGCTATGTAGCAGCATTGGAGATTCAGTCTACTTTGATGGATAAGATCAGAGAAGCCCAGAAGACTGACAAGGAGATTGCTTCTATCAAGGAGAAAATAAGAAAGGGAAAAGCTAAAGAATTTCGTGAGGATGAGAACGATACCTTATGGTTTGAAGACCGTGTTTATGTGCCTAATGACCCGGAGATTAGGAAGTTGATTCTGCAAGAGGCCCATGATTCACCATATTCGATTCACCCAGGAAATACCAAGATGTATCTGGATTTGAAGGATATTTTCTGGTGGACCGGAATGAAGAAGGATATTGCAGAGTATGTAGTAGTTTGTGATGTATGTCAGAGAGTAAAGGCAGAGCATCAGAAGCCAGCAGGATTGCTACAGCCATTGTCGATACCCGAATGGAAGTGGGATAAGTTAGGCATGGATTTTATCACCGGATTGCCCAGAACTCGTTCAGGCTATGACTCAATTTGGGCTGTAGTCGATTGTTTGGCAAAGGTAGCTCATTTCATCGCAGTGAAGACTACCTATACCAGTGCTAAGTTAGCAAAGATATACATGACCAGGATCATATGTCTGCATGGAGTTCCAAGGAGCATTGTATCAGACAGAGGAACCCAGTTTACCTCAAAGTTATGGAATCAGTTACATGAAACTTTGGGTACCAGGCTGGAGTTCAGTACAGCTTTCCATCCGCAGACAGATGGACAGACCGAGAGAGTCAATCAGATTTGGGAGGATATGCTGAGAGCTTGTGCGCTAGATTACGGATCTAGTTGGGACGAGAATTTGCCATATGCGGAGTTCTCCTATAACAACAGTTATCAATCCAGTTTGAAGATGGCCCCTTTCGAAGCCTTGTACGGAAGGAGGTGCAGGACCCCATTGTCGTGGGATGAAGTTGGAGACCGCCAGTTGTTTGGACCGGATCTGATTAAGGAGTCTGAACAGAAAGTGAAGTTGAGTCGCAATAGGCTCAAGGTAGCCCAGTCCAGGCAGAAGAGCTATGCAGATTCTAAACGCAAGGAGACCGTTTACAAAGTCGGAGACCGAGTTTATCTTCGAGTATCTCCACTTCGAGGAGTTAAGCGCTTTGGAGTTAAGGGAAAGTTAGCGCCACGTTTTGTAGGACCATACAAAGTTTTGGAGCGTATGGGAGAAGTAGCCTACAAGTTGGAATTGCCCGAAGGATTGTCAGGAGTTCACGACGTGTTCCACGTTTCCCAGTTGAAGAAGTGCCACGCAGAGATGGCTGATATACCACTGAGAGATACACTGCCGCTGGAAGCGATTCAGTTGGACAGTGATTTGACCAATGAGGAGAAACCAGTCAGGATTCTTGAGTATGCCAGTCGAGTCACCCGTAGCAAGGTTATAAAGTTTTGCAAGGTTCAGTGGAGCCACCACACGGAGGATGAAGCCACCTGGGAGCGAGAGGAAGATTTGCTGAAGGACCACCCTCACCTATTTTCTAGCCAACCTGAATCTCGAGGGCGAGATTCATCTTAAGGGGGGTAGGTTTGTAACATCCCAAATTTTCAATTTGGAATGTTATACAATAGATCATCATTGCATATCATATTTTATTGCATTTTGGTTGATCCTAGAAATTCTACGCACTCAAGGACCCTTGGAGAGAGTTGGGGATTTCGTTATTTTCATATTTGAGTTTTCTCAAATTTTGAAAATAGGATCATTTGATTTGATTTATTTTATCTTCAATTATTTCTATTACAAAAATATGAGAGAGGGAATAAAATGACTTTCCCAACATAAAGAAATATTGAGGATTTAAGTTGAACTTTCTGGTTAGATCTCTTATTTGAGTTTTACCTGTGCATTAGTTGAGTACTTATTGTATGCTTGTTTGTTTGTGATAGAGTACCCGGAGTGCGCTGCTTGCTACTTCGAATCGCTAGGTTTTGCGGATCATAAACAAGGCAAGTAACACTTTGATCATACCTCCTACTACCCAGTTTTTATTGCATTAGATCAACCCTCACACATTGCATGATTAGGATCTAATTAAATTGTGGGTTCTGGGAAGTAGTTCAGGTAGTACCTATTACCTGTTTATTATCAAACCTTTGGGAGTTACTTCTACGTTTGCTTATTATGCCATGCTATGCTAGTAGACGCGGATTGGGTGAGTGTATCCATGACAGATGTGAGATTGTTAAATTAATGGTTTATCTAAGGTGGCAACTTAAATACACATCTGGGTGGATTGAGGCAACTGGGTATTCCAGTGATTGCCTTTTTTTCTTTTGGACCGCCACCTAGGCTCAAAGGGATCATGAGATTATTCATGCTAGAAACTTCTGTGTGCATCCAGAAGCTACTATGGGCTCTAGCATAGTTGACTAAGTTGTGCGAACTCTTACAGTGGTAAACTAGCAGATGTAGGGGAAAGTAGGTGTAACGGTCTACCTGATCGTAAGGTGCTAGCGCTTCTAAAAGACTATGTCTCGGTCATCTGTTTCTCAAACACCATGTAGTGCGAGAATCCCAACGGAGGAGATCGATTCTTGTGGGGAAAAGTGCGCAAACCTCTGCAGAGTGTATAAACTAATCATGGTTAGCCGTGTCCCCGGTTATGGACATCTTGAGCATCTAGTACTTGAATTATCATGTGAATCTCATCATTGTTACTCTAATTAATTTTGTTGGGTTTTGTTTAATGATGATGACCCCACTCGCCACCGGTTTTTCTTGAAAAACCGTTCGGTTTTTCGTCGGTTTTCGTTCGTTTTTTTAGTTTCGTTTTTTAATAGATCGGTTTTTCCGGTTTATTTATTTAGCGAGCGTTCGCTCGTTTGGTCGTTTTAACGAACGTGTTCATCGGTTAGATCCAGATAACGAACGTTCGTTCGTTAATTTGTTCGTCGTTTTTCTTTTTCTCGGATTAAATCCGTGATTTTTCTGATCGCGATTCCTGATCCGATTTTCGTTCTAGTATAACTTTTCGCTCGTTTATCAGAATCAGGCGATTCAAGCGCCTAGAGTTTCGTCTCGAAACCCTCTTTCCATTTAACCAACTCAAACAAGTTTTTGCCACTGTAAAAATTGCCCTAGATCCAGAATAGTAAATGAAGCTTCTTTCTTTTGTTGTTTGTCTTTCGTTGCTTCGTGTGATTTGATTCTTTTTGCCAACCGGAGTTCTTAAGTTGAACTTTCTGGTTAGATCTCTTATTTGAGTTTTACCTGTGCATTAGTTGATTAAATATTGTATGCTTGTTTGTTTGCGATAGAGTACCCAGAGTGCGCCGCTTGCTACTTCGAATCGCTAGGTTTTGCGGATCATCAGCAAGGCAAGTAACACTTTGATCATACCTCCTACTACCTAGTTTTTATTGCATTAGATCAACCCTCACACATTGCATGATTAGGATCTAATTAAATTGTGGGTTCTGGGAAGTAGTTGAGGTAGTACCTATTACCTATTTATTATCAAACCTTTGGGAGTTACTTCTACGTTTGCTTATTATGCCATGCTATGCTAGTAGATGTGGATTGGGTGAGTGTATCCATGACAAATGTGAGTTTGTTAAATTAATGGTTTATCTAAGGTGGCAACTTAAATACACATCTGGGTGGATTGAGGCACCTGGGTATTCCAGTGATTGCCTGTTTTTCTTTTGGACCGCCACCCAGGCTCAAAGGGATCATGAGATTATTCATGCTAGAAACTTCCGTGTGCAGCCACAAGCTACTATGGGCTCTAGCATAGTTGACTAAGTTGTGCGAACTCTTACAGTGGTAGACTAGGAGATGTAGGGGAAATTAGGTGTAACGGTCTACCCGATCGTAAGGTGCTAGTGCTTCTGAAAGACTATGTCTCGATCATCCGTTTCTCAAACACCATGTAGTGCGAGAATCCCAACAGAGGAGATCGAGTCTTGTGGGGAAAAGTGCGCAAACCTTTGCAAAGTGTATAAACTAATCATGGTTAGTCGTGTCCCCGGTTATGGACATCTTGAGTATCTAGTACTTGGATTATCATGTGAATCTTATCATTGTTACTCTAATTAATTTTGTTGGGTTTTGTTTAATGATGATGCTTAATTGGGATTGAGAATGCTGTCAACCATTCTCAATGTTTAACAACTACCATGATAGTTAAATAAAATCTATTCCTTTGTAGTAGGGAAAAATTGGCTTTACGCAAAATTGTAACCATAGAGCTTTCCACCAGCCAAATATGCATATAGTATAGCCTATTATTTTCATTGCTCTCTATTTGTTACCTTGCCAGCATATTCCATGTGCTGACCGGTTTCAGGCTGCAACGTTCATGTTGCAGACTTTTCAGACGATGATTAAGGTGCCTTTAGCTCATGGTTCTATACTCAGTGATGCCGTTGGAGTTGATGGACTCACTTATCTTCCAAGCCTTCCGCTGTTATCGTTATTAGATGGCCATAAGCCATATTTATTGCAATAGGTTCTCTTTTGAGACACTCGATGTAATAAGTGTGTGATTGCTACTCTGTTATAAATCCTTCAAGTACCGTGTGGTGTCAGCATTACTGATCCAGGGATGACACCTAAGCACAGAGATTGGACCGTTTGAGGTCTGGTCGCTACACAGGACGAAACTAATATCCGGCCGAATTACTAAATGGGTCTTTAGCAAATGGGCCCAAAAGCGTAGCGTCCAGTTGACGGGCCGAATCTGATATGGGCTATAATTTAGCCCAAAGCCTCTTAAAGGGCCAAACCTGATCTGGGCCGTAATTTGGCCCAGAACGTGGTAGGCTTTTAACGGGCCGGATCTCATATGGGCCATTATTAGGCCCGGAACATGGCAGGCCATTAATGGACCGGATCAAATATGGGCCGACATTTGGCCCAAAACATGGAAGTGAGTTAATGTCAGCGAAATCTCGTGGGCCTACAGCTGGGCCGGCCCATTAATGTCAGCGAAATCTCGTGGGCCTTTAGCTAGTCCAGCCCATTATGGTCCACGAAAATCTTGTGGGCCTTCACTTGGGCCGGCCCATTATGGCCCGCAAAAATCTTGGGGGCCTTTACCTAGGCCGGCCCATTATGGCCCGCAAAATCTTGTGGGCCTTTAGCTGGGCCATCCCATTACGGTCCGCAAAATCTTGTGGGCCTTTAGTTGGGCCGGCCCATTTAAACTTTAAGGTCCACTTTTGGGACGGTCCACGTGTTAACATATCATAGGCGCATCTCGCCCATTGGATGAGTGACACCTGTGCCAACACGGAGCTGACACGTGTTTCCTCCAGCCAATGATGATTTTACACGTGGAAAATCCCCATTGGTCGGGGTTGTTAACGGGTTATCGGATCCAAAACCGGACCCGATAGCTTAACGGCGTTCCGTTACGGTGGATGCCATGTGTCGGTCACCCTTGACGAAAGCACTTCTGTGACGCGCGATTTATCGTCATGGAAGTGGACACTTCCGTGATGATAATTTTGGTAATGTCATGGAACACTTCTACGATAGCACAGGTATGACTATCTTGATTCTGTCATAAATTTGTCATGGATGTACATGCATGACAGAAAACGTGACCTACTGTGACAAACACGTATCATCACGGAAGTGTATTTTTTTGTAGTGATGGTCGTCTTGCCAACTATTGCTTTTGCAACTATTGCTATCGCATAGCGATAAAGTAAAGCAATTATATGGCGCCTGCATCTTATGCAATAAAGAGACAACCACAAGGCTCCTGCCAGTTGCCGATAACTTTAACAAAAAATTATCATCTTATACAACAATTTATATCTCATCACGTCTAGACCATATCACATCACAACATGCCCTGCAAAAACAAGTTACACGTCCTCTACTTTGTTGTTGCAAGTTTTACGTGGCTGCTACGGGCTTAGCAAGAACCGTTCTTATGTACGACATAAAAACCACAACGTAGTATAGTGATTGCTTTTTGATCTTCAGAAAGAACCCTTTTCATTGAATCCGATTCAACTAAAGTTGGAGAAACAGATGAAGGAAATATGCCCTAGAGGCAATAATAAAGTTGTTATTTATATTTCCTTTTATCATGATAAATGTTTATTATTCATGCTAGAATTGTATTAACCGTAAACTTACTACATGTGTGAATACATAGACAAACAGAGTGTCCCTAGTATGCCTCTACTTGACTAGCTCGTTAATCAAAGATGGTTAAGTTTCCTAGCCATGGACATGTGTTGTCATTTTATGAACGGGATCACATCATTAGAGAATGATGTGATGGACATGTTGGGATCTATGGTAGGATGCGTCGACTGCAAATTAAAATTTCCTACACGCATAACAACCAAGAACATGCTACGGGAGATGGATCACAGTTCGTTGCCGTACAACGGAAGAAGAGTTGGGGCAGCGCGTCCGCGTGGATCGTCTCCTCCTCGTTCGATCTCCCTCGTATAGCCAGTAGTTGGTTCCCATGTACAGGTTCGCCGGAGCAGCACAAGTGCACCACCTCTAACGGTATCCGCGCGTGCAGGAGGAACGTCGTGCGACGGACTGCTAGGTCCGATCACACAACCGGCGGCGAGTGGAGGTGTTTATTCGCAACACATGCAAACCCTAGTGACAGCGCCGAAGCGATCAAACGCGTGAGTGTGCGGCACGTCCAATATATATAGGCGTCCGTCGTGGGCTCAACACTTGGGCCTCGCACGAACCCTAAAGCCCATAAGTCTACTCGGCCACAATCCGAATACAGTTCGGATCACATCCGACCAGTGTCCTCGGATCCGACCTCGTAGGTTCCTTCCCTTAAGCGCGCGCCCCCTTAGGTTCAAGTCGGCTTGGTCGCAGTTCGGATCACCTCCGAACTGCACGGTTGGTAGCGGCCTCTAGCAAGGCATGCCGAACACCAAGCAGACTATGAAGCTGGTTAGCAAACATGTACATCATACTTCCATTCCTTTTGCCACACGATATATGTTGTCGAGCTCAAGGCGAGTTTGTCATCCTTGTGCTAGCCCGACCTCTTTCTCGTTCCAGTGATGCCGACCACAAACCGGATTATCTCATAATCCTTGTCGCATGGCCATGCTTATCTTGGTCGGATCACACGAGGGGCCCAGAGTATATCTCTCCTGGTCAGAGGGGCAAATCCCATCTTGCTCGACCACGTCTCGCAGCATGGTTCTGGACAAATCGAAACCTACCTTTATAACTACCCAGTTACGGAGTAGCATTTGGCCGGCCCAAAGCAAGTCTATCACCATCCCAAGTACATGCGTCAGCTCAGGTCTTAGGACATAGAACATATGTTGTACTAGAGACTCACAGATGACATATTGCCGCGTCTCATAGTTGGGTCTGTCCGACTCGGACCTTATCTCGACTCGGATCCGACTACGTCGAATCCGACCAGATCCTTCCAAGCCCATATTATCCGGTTAGCATCCAATGCTCCATGGCTAGTGAGACCAAGCCATCGACCGTGTCATATGCTAGTCTAGTTGGCTGCGCGTCCACACAGCCATTTCGACTAGGGACCTTTTAGGACAGTCATCATACAATGTATAGTCCCACAAACAAGTCACGTACTTGCCGATACACATCATTGATACTGTCCAATGACTATCTTTATTCATAAACACATAGGAAATATCATCATACATGATTGCCTCTAGGGCATATCTCCAACAGGACAAGACCCATCCGTTAGCTTAGCATAATGATCATTTAGTTTATTGCTATTGTTTTCTTCATGACTTATACATGTTCCTATGACTATGAGATTATGCAACTCCCGAATACCGGAGGAACACTTAGTGTGCTATCAAACGTCACAACGTTACTGGGTGATTATAAGGATGCTCTACAGGTGTCTCTAATGGTGTTTGTTGGGTTGGCATAGATCGAGATTAGGATTTGTCACTCCGTGTATCGGAGAGGTATCTTTGGGCCCTCTCGGTAATGCTCATCACTATAAGACTTGCAAGCAATGTGACTAATGAGTTAGTTGCGGGATGAAGTATTATGGAATGAGTAAAGATACTTGCCGGGAACAAGATTGAACTAGGTATGATGATACCGATGATCGAATCTTGGGCAAGTAACATACCGATGACAAAGGGAACAACGTATGTTGTTATGCGGTTTGAACGATAAAGATCTTCGTATATTATGTAGGAACCAATATGAGCATCCAGGTTCCGCTATTGGTTATTGACCGGAGATGGGTCTCGGTCATGTCTACATAGTTCTCGAACCCGTAGGGTCCGCGCACTTAACGTTTGATGACGATTGGTATTATGAGTTATGTGTTTTGATGTACCGAAGGTGGTTCGGAGTCCCGGATGTGATCACGGACATGACGAGGAGTCTTGAAATGGTCGAGACATAAAGATTTATATATTGGACGGCTATATTCGGACACCGAAAGTGTTCCGGGTGGTTTCGGATAAAACCAGAGTGCCGGAGGGTTATCGGGACCCCCCCGGGGAACTAATGGGCCTAGATGGGCCTTAGTGGAGAGAGAGAGGGGCGGCCAGGGCAGGTCGCGCGACCCTCCCCCTTGAGTCCAAATTGGACTAGGAGGGGGGCGCCCCCCTTTTTCCCTTTCCCTCTCCTACTCCTTCCTCCCCCTCCTAGTAGGACTAGAAAAGGATGAATCCTACTCCTACTCGGAGGAGGATTCCTCCCCTCCTTGGGCGCCCCAAGGGCCGGCCGGCCTCCCCCTTGCTCTTTATATACGGGGGCAGGGGGCACCCTAGAACACACAAGTTGACATTGTTTAGCCGTGTGCGGTGCCCCCCTCCACCATAGTCCACCTCGGTCATATCGTTGCAGTGCTTAGGCGAAGTCCTGCGTCGGTACCTTCATCATCACCGTCATCACGCCATCGTGTTACCGAAACTCTCCCTCGACACTCAGCTGGATCTTGAGTTCGCGGGACGTCACCGAGCTGAACGTGTGCAGATCGCGGAGGTACCGTATCTTCGGTGCTAGGATCGGTCGGATCGTGCAGACTACATCAACCGCGTTGTCATAACGCTTACACTTACGGTCTACAAGGGTACATGGACTATACTCTTCCCTCTCATTGCTATGCATCACCTAGATAGATCTTGCGTGTGCGTAGGATTTTTTTTGAAACTACTGCGTTCCCCAACAGTGGCATCCAAGCCAGGTCTATGCGTAGATGTTATATGCACGAGTAGAACACAAAGGAGTTGTGGGCGTGAGTATATACATATTGCTTGTCGTCACTAGTTGATTCTTGACTCAGCGGTATTGTTGGATGAAGCGGCTCAAACCGACATTACGCGTACGCTTACGCGAGACTGGTTCTACCGACGTGCTTCGCACACACGTGGCTAGTGGGTGTCTGTTTCTCCAACTTTAGTTGAATCGGTTTCAATGAACAGGGTTCTTTCTGAAGATCAAAAAGCAATCACTATACTACATTGTGGTTTTTGATGCGTAGGTAAGAACGGTTCTTGCTAGAAGCCCGTAGTAGTCACGTAAAACTTGCAACAACAAAGTAGAGGACGTCTAACTTGTTTTTGCAGGGCATGTTGTGATGTGATATGGTCAAGACGTGATAAGATATAAATTGTTGTATAAGATGATCATGTTTTGTTAAGGTTATCGGCAACTGGCAGGAGTGATACGTCTCCAACGTATCTATAATTTTTTATTGTTCCATGCTATTATATATTATGTTTTGGATGTTAATGGGCTTTATTTTACACTTTTATATTTTTTTTGGGACTAATCTATTAACCCAAGGCCCAGTGCAAATTGCTGTTTTTTTGCCTATTTCAGTGTTTTGCAGAAAAGGAATATCAAATGGAGTCCAAACGGAATGAAACCTTCGGGAGCGTGATTTTTGGAACAAACATGATCCATAGGACTGGGAGTGGACTTCAAGCAACCAACAAGGCGGCCACGAGGTAGGGGGCACGCCTACTGAGGAGTCCTGGACCAAGGGGTCCTTGGCCGTCCAGCCTGTTATCCACGGGCCGGACTGATGTGCTGTGAACACATGAAGGCCGAAGACTGCACCGTGTCCGGATTGGACTCTACTTGGCGTGGAAGGCAAGCTTGGCGACCGAAGATTCCTTCTTATGTAACTGACTCCATGTAAACCCTAGACCCCCTCGGTGTCTATATAAATCGAAGGGGATAGTCCGGAGAGGACAACACGTATACTCATTACCATACCTACATAGGCTAGGTCTCTAGGGTTTAGCCATTACAATCTTGTGGTAGATCAACTCTTGTAACACCCATATTCATCAATATCAATCAAGCATGACGTAGGGTATTACCTCCATAGAGAGGGCCAGAACCTGGGTAAACATTGGGTCCCCTGTCTCCTGTTACAATCGATCCTAGACGCACAGTTCGGGACCCCCTACCCGAGATCCACAGGTTTTGACACCGACATTGGTGCTTTCATTGAGAGTTCCACTGTGCCGTTGACAAAAGGTTCGATGCCCCTTCAATCGTCAATAATGATGCCGTCCAAGGAGGAATTTTCCTCCCCTAACAGATCTTCGTATTCGGCGGCTTCGTACTGCCGGCCAACTTGCTTGGTCATCTGGACCAGATCGACAGCTACGCCCCGGCCATCAGATCAGATTCAATAGTGTAAACTATGACACGGATATCCGGGGAGACCTGATCTTCGAGGGATTTGAGCCCGCAGCGATCGCTCCCCCGTATCCCGATGAACATGACTTAAATCTGTCATTGGATCACACCCAGGAGATGGTTCCTATGGCTGCAACGACCTTAGAGCCAAAGCAGATCGAGCCATCCGAGGCCGCAGAGTCCGCGGCGTTGGAGCCGCACATGGACCCGACGCCCTACAATATTCACTTTAACGGAACTTCGGACTCGTCTCCGGTTATAAATTCCGGATTGTGTATGCCCGCGGACACCGAGCTAGATCGGTTATCGATTTTCGAGTTCAGCGCCGCTGACATTTTCCAGCACTCGCCTTTGGGTGACGTGCTAACATCTTTAAAGAATTTGTCCCTGGAGAAGGACTCATAGCCGAACTATATCCGGTTGGAGCTAGAGACGGATGATGAGGAATCCTGCTTCCCACTCGCCACCCACTTCATAGCCATCGTCGATGACTTAACCGACGTGCTTGACTATGGCTCCGAAGACATCGACGGTATGGACGACGATGCCGACAAGGAGCAAGGCCAAGACCCGCCATTCACTGGACGTTGGATGGCTACCTCTTCGTTCGACGTGTACATGGTTGATACACCTAAAGGATCTGGCAACAACAAAGAAGAGCTAGATGTGAATAAAACCTCTGAGACATAGTCCAAGCGCCGGCGGCCCAAGCGCTGCCCCAAGCACCGCCGCTCACAGGACGGCAATGCTGGCACCGGAGAAAATAGTACTCCGGGTGACAAAAAAAAATGAAGACCCTGTCGGAGCTACATCCAAACAGGAACATGACAGCAGGCAAGACAACCCCGAAGAACAGACCATAGAAGATGACTCGGAGGATGATAGTTACCGTCCAACCTCCAACGAGGAGACAAGCCTTGGAAACAAAGATTTCATCGTGCCTGAGGATCCTCTCGAGCAGGAGAACTTTAAGCTTCAGCTCATAGCCACGGCAAGGAGCCTGAAAAAGAAACAATAACAACTTCAAGCTGAACAAGACCTGCTCATCGACAGATGGACCGACGTTCTGACAGCCGAAGAACACGGCCTCAACCGCCCAGCCAAGAGCTACCCTAAACGAAGACTGCTACCTCAATTCGATGAGGAGGCGCCAGGGCACATATCTCCCTCACGTAGTATGGACCGACCACCACGTGGTCAGGACAGGACGGCTGAATGGCCACCCCGCGGTCGAGATAAAGCGGCAACTCGGGCTGAACAGCAGACCGCCCCACCACCCCGCCAAAATAGGGACGGAAGAGTCCGGAGTCATATGTACGACCTCCGACAGACTCTGGACAGTAGAGCAGGACACACAAGATTGATTTACAGATCGTGAGGACGTGCCTCGAAGCACGACGACAGCTACCTATTCGGACGTGACAAACCTAACCACGCTCGGGCCGAACGCCGCAGACGAACTCCATCCGAGCTCCGCCACAATGCGACCCGATATAGAGGCCCCGCACACCCGCTCTGCTTCACATATGAAGTACTGGATCATGAATTCCCCGAGGGGTTCAAGCCCATCAATATCGAATCATACGACGACACAACTAATCCGGCAGTATGGATCGAGGATTTCATCCTCCACATCCACATGGCCCGAGGAGACGACCTCCATGCCATCATGTACCTCCCACTTAAGCTCAAAGGACTAGCTCGGCACTGGTTAAATAGCCTGCCTGAGAACTCCATCGGCAGCTGGGAGGACTTGGAAGAGGCTTTCCTTGTCAACTTCCAAGGAACTTATGTCCAGCCACCAGATGCCGATGACCTAAGCCACATAGTTCAACAACCCGGAGAATCAGCCAGAAAATTCTGGACTAGGTTCCTAACCAAAAAAGAACCAGATCATTGACTGTCCGGATGCCGAAGCCCTAGCAACCTTCAAACACAGCATCCGTGACAAATGGCTAGCATGCCACCTCGGAAAAGAAAAACCGAAGTCAATGGAAGCCCTTACGACACTCATGAACCGCTTTTGCGCAGGCGAGGACAGCTGGTTGGCTCGTAGCAAAAACACAGCCAGCGAGGCAGACCCCATCGAGGCCAAGAACAGCACCGGTAAGCTCCGGCGCAACAAACACAAACGCAAAAGCAATGGCGACAACACCGAGGACACCACAGTCAACGCCAGATTCAGTGGCTCCAAGTCCGGCCAACGGAAGAAACCCTACAAAAGAAATAACGAAGGACCTTCCAGCGTAGACCACATACTCGACCATCTGTGCCAAATTCATGGCACCCCGGCTAAGCAAGCCAATCATACCAACAGGGATGGTTTGGTCTTCAAGCAGGCTGGCAAGTTAAATGCTGAAAATAAAGAAAAGGTTTCACAAAGTGAGGACGAGGATGAAGAGCCCCGGCAGCCGAACACCGGGGGATAGAAGAAATCCCCCCCCCCAAGTCAAAATGGTGAACATGATATACGCCACGCACATCACCATAAAGGAGCGCAAATGAGCAGTCAGGGACGTCTACGCGGTAGAGCCAGTCGCCTCGAAGTTCAATCCATGGTTGTCATTTCCGATCACCTTCGATCGACGAGATCATCCGACTAGTACCTGCCACGGCGGCTCGGCCGCACTGGTCCTTGACCCAATCATCGACGGATTCCACCTAACACGAGTCCTGATGGATGGCGGAAGCAGCCTCAACCTGCTATATCAGGATACAGTACGGAAGATGGGCATTAATCCCCCACGAATCAAACCAACAAAGACTACCTTTAAACGAGTCATACCATGTGTAGAGGCCCGCTGTACGGGCTCAATCACGCTGGAGGTGGTCTTTGCTTCTCCGGACAACTTCCGAAGCGAAGAGGTAATCTTCGATATCGTCCCCTTCCGCAGCGGCTACCACACACTGCTCGGACGAACCGCTTTTGCTAGATTGAATGCAGTGCCACACTATGCTTATCTCAAGCTCAAGATGCCCGGTCCACACATCGTCATAACAGTCAATGGCAATACGGAACTCTCCCTCCGAACAGAGGAGCAAACCGCCGCCCTAGCAGCAAGAGTGCAGAGCGGCCTTCTCAAGAAGCATCATAATCCAGCTGCCGAGCCCCTGGACACTATCAAGAGGGTCCGGACTACACTGCAACAGGACAACGTGGCTCGTCAAGAGCTCGATTAGCAATTCGGCCTCCGTCCCAACCCCAATGAGGTAGTGGCATTCGTACCATGCGTAGACAATTACGCACTCAAAATTCCATGGACATCGACGGAGGCACGAGATAGCCCGGGGTCTACAATTCGGCCAGGCTGATCCCGGACACACATACTTTTACTTCTTTTTTCTCGTTTCAGGCACCTTTTTCTGCGGGCGTGATGTCAAGTCCTTTAGAAGGACTGCAATACAACAGAGGCAAGCAACACATGTGTGTAGGGTAACCTTTATATGTTCTTCTTGACGGTATTCATACTTATTTCTCAAGACCCGCACGCTGCGCCCTATCGACTCTGGCATGTTAAATGGCCGGATAATTCTCGCATCATCTGTACAAGATACACCTTGACGTATCCATCCAGTTATAATAAAAATGGTTCGTGGCCCAGTTTCTGTGGTTTTCGCTTCTTACTTAGTTTTATTTCGATCTGCCTATTTGCTGCATCGACACTCTTTTATGTTTCATATTCGCCAGGGGCTACTTGTCGCCACATAATACAGCAACACAGTCCGTAAGTTCGGTCCCCGAATTTAGCATTATATGCATTGGCTACGAATCATGTCTTTGGTCAATAGTTGGGTTGCCCGGCTCCTGTGCTTGCTACCCTACGTTCCGCTCCATCGGCTAGGGTAGTAAAGGGAGAACTATTGAGATTGTGCCATGGCCTTGACCAGACGAGCACCTCAGTAGAGAAAGCCGAAAACTAACTGTCATGATGCGGCGAGAGCCAGTCAGCTACTCGAGGGTTACAAATCGTTGGAGATTTTTTCCACGTTACGCAGGAGATCGGCACTTCCCGATCAGATGCAGACAGTACTCTGGCTTAAACCAGGGGCTGCGCCCATGCTTTATTATAAAACTCCTATGGCTAAGTGAGGGCATTAAAGCCATGAAGTCTGATTGCCTTGTTCGTTGCGCTAAACAACTCCTTCAAGGACCATGTAATTGGATCAAGATTGTTTAGCTTCCATCCCGAACACTTCCGTATTATTTACGTGAGGGCAGAAGCTGACGGCTGGCCAACCCTCAGATTACACACAACACGGCTGCACATGAGGAAACAATTCAAAGCATAAATTAAATTACTTTACGAAAACCGGCTTTGTTCCCATAATACAAGACAAAGGCAACATGAATACATTTATTCAAATACAATGTCCTGCGAACATTGCGCCGCTACAAGTCGAGACCCTTCTACGACATCCTCAAAATATCGCTCGGGGGTGCGGTGCTCCTTGCCCTACGGCGGCCCGCTGGCGACTTCAACAGCGTTCATCTTCGCCCACCACATCTTGCAGCGAGCGAAAGCCATACGGGCACCTTCAATACAAACGGAGCGCTTGATAACGTCCAACCGAGGATAGGCATTCACCATCCGCCTCACAAGTCCGAAGTAGCTGCTAGGCATAGCTTCGGCTGGCCACGGCCGGATTATTAAATCCTTAACGGCTAGTTCAGCCACCCTATGCAGCTGCACCAGCTGTTTCAGCTGATCGGTGAAGGATACGGGATGCTCTGGTGCCGCATACTGCGACCAAAAGAGCCTCTCCAAAGAACCCCCTCCTTCGGCTCGATAGAACTCCACGGCGTCTGATACACTGCGTGGCAAATCTGCAAAAGCACCTGGGGAACTCTGAACCCGGGTTAGTAAAAGGTACTGCTTCTTCGCATGCTTGCTTTGCATCTTAAATGCCTTACCCACCGCGACCTTCTTGGCCTCCTAGATCTCCTGGAGGGCGGCCTGGGCCTCATTCCATGCGGTCTCCATGCTCTGACGAGCCTTGGCGAGTTCGGTCCCTCGAACCGACGCATCATGCTCCTAGGCCTCGCATTTTTTCACCGCATCCTGGAGCTCCTGGTGGACTTCTTTGACCTGGGCATTTAGCTTCTTACGGGCGGCTTGCTGTTGGACAGCCTGCTCCTCGGCCTCGCCCAGGGCCTTCCTCAGGGCCTCAACCTCGGTCATGGCTTCTGCACATATCACAATACTGCTATCAATATACAACGCTTACCTTTTCCCGAACATATAGCAAGTCGTTCCTCACCTTGCTTCTCCTGGAGCCGAACTTTAACCCCACCGAGCTCGTTCTCGGTCCACTCCTGCCTCCGCTTCAGCTCGGAGACCTTGGCAGCATGCGAGGTCGGGACAACAGGGACGCCTGCTTATCGATACATATTCAGTCAGCCTCTTATAATTAAGGATTGATCCCCTGTCCGGTTCTACTCGCTGAACACAGGACATCGTCTCAGGGGCTACAGACTATACAGGGTTTTTCTCTTTCTTACCTCGAAACCTGTTAACAAGCTGTTGCATGCTTCATTCAGTCCGCTCTTGGAGGACTGAACCTTCTCAATCACCACACCCATAAGGATGCGGTGCTCGTCGATGACGGAGTCGCTTCGTAGCGCCCCCATCAGGTCATCTGGCGCTCCTGGATGGACAGGAGCCACTGGTGGAGGCGACGCACCCCCCTCCTTCAAAGGGGGCTACTCGCCAGACTCCGGAGCCATATTGGTCTCAGGAATCGTATTCGGCTGAGGGCTGAACTGGATACGGCCCTCTTTGCCAGTCTCCATGGGGATTGACTCCCCCGTGTGTCCGGCAGTGGAGGTCCCGCCTTGTGGCGCCTCCCAGACAACGTCTTGGGCCCCTCCCCTCAGAGTGGTCCTTCGGGATAACACTTCGGTGTCGTCCCTGGCCTCGGGGGAGTAAGCAGGCAGTGGCGACATGCTCGCCATCTCCGACGGAGCCAACGAACTTCCAGATGAGGATCGCTGGATAAGGTCGCGGGCCGAACTGCAACAGTGTGGATTAACCATGTTAATAAAAAGAAAGGGCTGATATGCGCATGAATAAGCCATGTCACTTATGATGCGGCCTGGGGCCTAGTACGTGGGTGACGTTCCGGACTACTGCCAGCGTCCCACGCGGTGTTGACCGTTGGGGCGCCCTTCCCCTTTTTGGGCGCTTTCACCTCCAGATGTGCTGAGGCCACCCTCTTCTTCTTCCTCTCCTCAGGAGGAGGGTTGTTTCCCTCCTCCTCCTCCTCTTCCTCGTCACTGTCCTCAGGGACAGAGGAATGGGCCTCGTCATCTTCGGACGTCGCGTCCGAAGTGCCCTTGCGAGGGGGCCACTCTTGGCCCCCTTGGCCTTCTTCTCCGGCGCCGTATATGGCGCCGGCACCAGCATCTTCGCCAGGCGCGGGATGACTGGTTCTTTGGGCAACGGAGCCAGACACTGGATCCGCTTCGCCCTCTCCACCCAGTCCCGAGGGAGCAATACTAAAATCTCAGACATCATCCTTGAAACATTTAAGTTGGGAGTACATCAAAAGTAACATACCTCGCTGGCGGGGCAGCTGCAATTGTGACCACGGTCTGAGTCTGTGGATGGTGGCTTCTTGTTGCCCTTAAAGAGAAACTTCCAGGCCCCTTTGTGAGAAGTATCGAAGAGCCTTTTCAGGGTCTGGTGCTTCTTCGAATTGAACTCCCATAAAGGGCGGCTGTGGCACTGGCACGGAAGAATCCGACATATTAGCATCACCTAGATAACGTCAATGAGCTTGATGTCCTTGGTCACCATGCTTTGAACGCGCGTCTGCAGCACTATCAGCTCGTCAGGTGCACACCAGTCCGGACTCTTCTCGACCCAGGAGGTGAGTCGCATGGGAGCGCTGGAGCGGAATTCAGCAGCTGCAACCCAGGTGGTGCCGCGAGGTTCTATAATATAGAACCACTGCTTCCGCCACTCCTTTACTGTGTCCACAAAGGTGCCTTTGGGCCATGAGACGTTGGATAGCTTTCTCACCATGGCCCCTCCGCACTCCGCGTGCTGGCCCTCCATCACCTTCTGCTTCACATTGAAGATTTTGAGCCATAGCCCGAAGTGGGGATGGATGCGGAGGAAGGCCTCACACACGATGATAAACGCCGAGATGTTGAGGAAAGAATTCGGGGATAGATCATGGAAATCTATCCCGTAGTAGTACGTCAGCCCGTGGATGAAAGGGTGGAGTGGAAACCCTAGCCTGTGGAAGAAATGGGGGAGGAATACTACCCTTTGTGTGGGCTCCGGCGTGGGGTCGACTTGTCCCTAGGCTGGCAGACGATGGGCGATCTCTTTCGCCAAATATCCGGCCGCCCGGAGCTTAGTAATGTCCTCCTCCTTGACGGAGCAGACCATCTACTTGCCCTGACCACCAGATCCGGACATGGTTGCTTGAGTGGAAAGGAGATAAGAACTCGGGAGCTGGAGCTTGAGATCGGAAAGGCGGAGACGGAGAGAGAGCGTGAGGAAAGGAGGGGTGAATCCTTATCCCCTTATAAAGGCAGCAAATATTAAAACGCCTCCTCACTCGCCTTAGGATTCGCCTGTTCCCTAGGGCTGTATAAACGACGCGGTTGAGTTACCCATGCCCGCATTGATGAGAATCCCGCAATAAGGGGACACGATCTCTATTTTGACAAGACGCGCCAATAGCAACCACGTCTCGAAGCGTGAAATGGCAGAAGAAAAACGGTTCGAAATTATAACCGGACAGACGCTATGACGTGTTGGAAAAAAGCTGTCAACAGATTGGATTCGTACAAATATTATATTCTCTCTATGGTTGTGTATGGTGTGTGTAACAGGTCAGGATATGATCATTGCATCGGAAGACTATCTGTGAGTTCGGAGAAAAGGGAACTCGCCTTACAATGTCGAAGACAATCAGTGCGCCGAACTCCTCATCATTAAAAGCCAGGTTCAGGGGCTACTGAGGGAGTCCTGGACCAAGGGGTCCTCGGGCGTCCGGCCTGTTATCCACGGGCCGGATTGATGGGCTGTGAAGACATGAAGGCCGAAGACTGCATCGTGTACGGATTGGACTCTACTTGGCGTGGAAGGCAAGCTTGGCGACCGAAGATTCCTTCTTATGTAACCTACTCCATGTAAACCCTAGATCCCCTTGGTGTCTATATAAACCAAAGGGGATAGTCCAGAGAGGACAACACGTATACTCATTACCATACCTACATAGGCTAGCCTTCTAGGGTTTAGCCATTACGATCTCATGGTAGATCAACTCTTGTAACACCCATATTCATCAATATTAATCAAGCAGGACGTAGGGTATTACCTCCATAGAGAGGGCCCGAACCTGGGTAAACATTGGGTCCCCTGTCTCCTTTTACCATCGATCCTAGAGACACATTTCAGGACCCCCTACCCGAGATCCGCCGGTTTTGACACCGACACCTACTCCCCTAGGCGCCCCTCCCCCTCGTGGCTCAACCGACCTACTTCTTCCTCCTATATATATCCATATACCCCGAAAACATCCAGGAGCACCACGAAACCCTATTTCCACCGCCGCAACCCTCTGTACCCAAGATATCCCATCTTGGGGCCTTTTCCGGAGCTCCGCCGGAGGGGGCATTGATCACGAAGGGCCTCTACATCAACTCCATGGCCCCTCCGATGATGTGTGAGTAGTTTACTTTAGACCTTCGGGTCCATAGTTATTAGCTAGATGGCTTCTTCTCTCTCTTTGGATCTCAATACAATGTTCTCCTCGATCTTCTTGGAGATCTATTCGATGTAACTCCTTTTGCGGTGTGTTTGTCGAGATCCGATGAATTGTGGGTTTATGATCAAGTTTATCTATGAATAATATTTGAATCTTCTCTGAATTCTTTTATGCATGATTGGTTATCTTCGCAAGTCTCTTCGAAATATCAGTTTGGTTTGGCCTACTAGATTGATTTTTCTTGCAATGGGAGAAGTGCTTAGCTTTGGGTTCAATCTTGTGATGCTCGATCCTAGTGACAGAAGGGGAAACGACATGTATTGTATTGTTGCCGTCGAGGATAAAAAGATGGGGTTTATATCATATTGCTTGAGTTTTGCTACCTCTTGAGCACTGCATTGGTTTTTCGTTGAAGAGGGAAGGGTGGTGCAGTAAAGCAGAATAAGTACTTCCCTCAGTTTTTGAGAACCAAGGTATCAATCCATTAGGAGACCATGCGCGAGTCACCTCGTACCTACACACACAAATAAGAACCTCACAACCAACACGATAAAGAGGTTGTCAATCCCTTCACGGCCACTTGCAAGAGTGAGATCTGATAGAGATGATAATAATAAGATAAATATTTTTGGTATTTTTATGATATAGATTGAAAGTAAAGATTGCAAAATAAAATAGATTGGAAACTTGTATGATGGAGAATAGACCCGGGGCCATAGGTTTCACTAGTGGCTTCTCCCAAGATAGCATAAGTATTACGGTGGGTGAACAAATTACTGTCAAGCAATTGATAGAAAAGCGAATAATTATGAGAATATCTAGGTATGATCATGTATATAGGCATCACGTTCGCGACAAGTAGACCGACTCCTGCCTGCATCTACTACTATTACTCCACACATCGACCGCTATCCAGCATGCATCTAGAGTATTAAGTTCATAAGAACAGAGTAACGCCTTAAGGAAGATGACATGATGTAGAGGGATAAACACATGAAATATGATGCAAACCCCATCTTTTTATCCTCGATGGCAACAATACAATACGTGTCGTTTCCCTTTCTGTCACTGGGATCGAGCACTGCAAGATTGAACCCAAAGCTAAGCACTTCTCCCAATGCAAGAAAGATCAATCTAGTAGGCCAAACCAAACTAATAATTCGAAGAGACTTGCAAAGATAAACCAATCATAAATAAAAGAATTCAGAGAAGATTCAAATATTGTTCATAGATAAACTTGATCATAAGCCCACAATTCATCGGATCTCGACAAACACACCGCAAAAGAAGATTACATCGAATAGATCTCCAAGAGAATCAAGGAGAACTTTGTATTGAGATCCAAAGAGAGAGAAGAAGCCATCTAGCTACTAGCTATGGACCCGAGGGTCTGAAGTAAACTACTCACATATCATTGGAGGGGCCATGGAGTTCATGTAGAGGCCCTCCGTGATCAATGCCCCCTCCGGTGAAGCTCCGAAAAAGGCCCCAAGATGGGATCTCTTGGGTATAAAAGGTTGCGGCGGTGGCAATAGGGTTTCTTCGTGCTCCTGTATGTTTGCGGGGTATATGGATATATATAAGAGGAAGAAGTAGGTCGGTGGAGCAACGAGGGGCCCACGAGGGTGGAGGGCGCGCCCAGGGGGGCGGGCGCGCCCCCTGCCTCGTGGCATCCTCGATTGTTTCTTGACATCCACTCCAAGTCTCCTGGATCATGTTTGTTCCAAAAATAATGCTCCCGAGGGTTTCATTTCGTTTGGACTCCGTTTGATATTCCTTTTCGGCGAAACACGAAAATAGGCAAAAAATAGCAATTTGGGTTGGGCCTCCGGTTAATAGGTTAGTGCCAAAAATAATATAAAAGTGTAAAAATAAGCCCATTAACATCCAAAATAGATAATATAATAACATGGAGCAATAAAAAATTATAGATATGTTGGAGACGTATCAAGCATCCCCAAGCTTAATTCCTGCTCGTCCTCGAGTAGGTAAATGATAAAAACATAATTTTTGACGTGGAATGCTTCCTAACATATTTCTCAATGTAATTTTTCTTTATTGTGTCATGAATGTTCAGATCCAAAAGATTCAAGTTAAGATTTTAATATTTACATAGAAATAATAATACTTCAAGCATACTAACTAAGCAATCATGTCTTCTCAAAATAACATGGCCAAAGAAAGTTATCCTTACAAAATCATATAGTCTGGCTATGCTCTATCTTCATCACACAAAATATTAAATCATGCACAACCCCGATGACAAGCCAAGCAATTGTTTCATACTTTTGATGTTCTCAAACTTTTTCAATCTTCACGCAATATATGAGCGTGAGCCATGGATATAGCACTATGGTGGAATAGAATGGTGGTTGTAGAGAAAAAAGGAGAAGATAGTCTCACATCAACTAGGCGTATCAATGGGATATGGAGATGCCCATTAATAGATATCAATGTGAGTGAGTAGGGATTGCCATGCAACGGATGCACTAGAGCTATAAGGGCATGAAAGCTCAACAAAAGAAACTAAGTGGGTGTGCATCCAACTTGCTTGCTCACGAAGACCTAGGGCAATTTGAGGAAGCCCATCATTGGAATATACAAGCCAAGTTCTATAATGTAAAATTCCCAGTAGTTTATGAAAGTGACAACATATGAGACTCTCTATCATGAAGATCATGGTGCTACTTTGAAGCACAAGTGTGGAAAAAGGATAGTTACATTGTCCCTTCTCTCTTTTTCTCCCATTTTTTATTTTTTATTTGGGCCTCCTGTTTTTGTCCTCTTTTTTCTTTTTTTATTTTTTTATTTTTCGTCCGGAGTCTCATACCGACTTGTGGGGGAATCATAGTCTCCATCATCCTTTCCTCACCTGGACAATGCTCTAATAATGATGATCATCACACTTATTTTTACTTACAACTCAAGAATTACAACTCAATACTTAGAACAAAATATGACTCTATGTGAATGCCTCCAGCAGTGTACCGGGATATGCAATGAATCAAGTGTGACATGTATGAAAAAATTATAAACGTTGGCTTTGCCACAAATACGATGTCAACAACATGATCATGCAAAGCAATATGACAATGATGAAGCGTGTCATAATAACAGAATGGTGGAAAGTTGCATGGTAATATATCTCAGAATGGCTATGGAAATGCCATGATAGGTAGGTATGGTGGCTGTTTTAAGGAAGGTATATGGTGGGTTTATGGTACCGGCGAAATTTGCGCGGTACTAGAGAGGCTAGAAAATGTGGAAGGGTGAGGGTGCGTATAATCCATGGACTCAACATTAGTCATAAAGAACTCACATACTTATTGCAAAAATCTATTAGTTATCGAAACAAAGTACTATGCACATGCTCCTAGGGGGATAGATTGGTAGTAAAAGACCATCGCTCGTCCCCGACCGCCACTCATAAGGAAGGCAATCAATAAATAAATCATGCTCCGACTTCATCACATAATGGTTCGCCATACGTGCATGCTACGGGAATCACAAACTTCAACACAATTATTTCTCAAATTCACAACTACTCAGCTAGCATGACTCTAATATCACCATCTCCATATCTCAAAACAATCATCAAGTATCAAACTTCTCTTAGTATTAAGTTTTTATTATGCCTAAAAGCAAACTGCCATGTTGTTCTAAAGGACTCTCAAAATAATATAAGTGAAGTATGAGAGATCAATTATTTCTATAAAATAGAACCACTGTCGTGCTCTAAAAGATATAAGTGAAGCACTAGAGCAAAAACTATATAGCTCAAAAGATATAAGTGAAGCACATAGAGTATTCTAATAAATTCCAATTCATGTGTGTCTCTCTCAAAAGGTGTGTACAGCAAGGATGATTGTGGTAAACTAAAAAGCAAAGACTCAAATCATACAAGATGCTCCAAGCAAAACACATATCATGTGGCGAATAAAAATATAGCTCCAAGTAAAGTTACCATGAACGAAGACAAAAGAGGGGATGCCTTCCGGGGAATCCCCAAGCTTAGGATTTTTGGTGTTCTTGTATTTGACCTTGGGGTGCCATTGTCATCCACAAGCTTAGCCTCTTGCCACTCCTTGTTCCATAATCCATCAAATCTTTACCCAAAACTTGAAAACTTCACAACACAAAACTTAACAAGAAAATCTCGTGAGCTCCGTTAGCGAAAGAAAAAAAAAAACCACTTCAAGGTACTGTAATGAACTCATTATTTATTTATATTGGTGTTAAACCTACAATATTACAACTTCTCTATGGTTTATAAACTCTTTTACTAGCCATAAATTCATTAAAATAAGCAAACAACACATGAAAAAACAGAATCTGTCAAAAACAGAACAGTCTGAAGTAATCTGTAACTAAAGCAAACTTATGGAACCCCAAAAATTCTAAAATAAATTTCTGGACGTGAAAAATTTATCTATTAATAATCTGAAAAAATAATTAACTAAATGTAACTCTCCAATAAAAATGGCAGCAATTCTCGTGAGCGCTGAAGTTTCTGTTTTTTACAGCAAGATCAAAAAGACTTTCCCCAAGTCTTCCCAATGGTTCTACTTGGCACAAACACTAATTAAACACAAAAAACACAACCAAATCAGAGGCTAGATAAATTATTTATTACTAAACAGGATCAAAAAGCAAGGAATAAAAATAAAATTGGGTTGCCTCCCAACAAGCGCTATCGTTTAACACCCCTAGCTAGGCATAAAAGCGAGGCTAGATCTAGGTATTGCCATCTTTGGTAGGCAATCCATAAGTGGCTCTCATAATAGATTCATATGGTAATTTAATTTTCTTTCTAGGGAAGTGTTCCATGCCTTTCCTTAACGGAAATTGGAATTTAATACTCCCTTCCTTCATATCAATAATTGCACCAATCGTTCTAAGGAAAGGTCTACCAAGAATAATAGGACATGAAGGATTGCAATATATATCAAGAACAATGAAATATACGGGCACACAATTCCTATTTGCAACAATAAGAACATCATTAATATTTCCCATAGGTTTCTTAATAGTGGAATCCGCAAGGTGCAAGTTTAAAGAACAATCATCAAATTCACGGAAACCTAGCAAATCACACAAAGTTTTTGGGATTGTGGAAACACTAGCACCCAAATCACACAAAGCATAGCATTCATGATCTTTATTTTTAATTTTAATTGTAGGTTCCCACTCATCATAATGTTTTCTAGGGATAGAAACTTCCAACTCAGGTTTTTCTTCATAAGATTGCATCAAAGCATCAACGATATGTTTAGTAAAAGCTTTATTTTGACTATAAGCATGAGGAGAATTTAGCACGGATTGAAACAAGGAAATACAATCTATCAAATAGAAATTATCATAATTAAATTCCTTGAAATCCAAGATAGTGTGTTCGTTGCTATTTAAAGTTTTAACCTCTTCAATCCCACTTTTAACAATTTTTGCATCAAGATCTAAAAACTCCAAATTTTTGGGATGCCTTCTAACTGAAGTTGACTCATCTCCAGTCCCATAATTATCAAGATTCATATTGAAAAACAAAGATTTAATAGGGGACACATCAATCACTTTTAGATCTTCATCCTTATTATCATGAAAACTAGAAGAACACGCTTTCACAAAGCAATCTTTCTTAGCACGCATCCTAGCGGTTATTTCTTTGCACTCATCAATGGAAATTCTCATGGATTTGAGAGACTCATTGATATCATGCTTAGGTGGAATATATATAAGTTTCAAAGAATCAACATCAAGAGAAATTCTATCCACGTTCCTAGCCAACTCATCAATCTTAGACAATTGGCTAGGAATGTGGATAGAATTTCTCTTGATGTTGATTGTTTGAAACTTAGATCTATCCCACCTAAGCATGATATCAATGAGTCTCTCAAGGCCATGAAAATTTCCATTGATGAGTGCAAAGAAAGAACTGCTAGGATGCGTGCTAAGAAAGATTGCTTTGTGAAAGCGTGTTCTTCTAGTTTCCATGATAATAATGATGAAGATCTAAAAGTTATTGATGTTTCTCCTATTAAATCTTTGTTTTGAAATATGAATCTTGATAATGATGGGACTGGAGATGAGTCAACTTTAGTTAGAAGGCGTACCATTGATTCAGAGTTTATAGATCTTGATGCAAAAATTAATAAAAGTGGGATTGGAAAGGTCAAAACTTTAGATAGCAATGAACCCACTATCTTAGATTTCAAGGAATTTAATTATGATAATTGCTCTTTAATAGATTGTATTTCCTTGTTGCAATCTGTGCTAAATTCTCCGCATGCTTATAGTCAAAATAAGGCTTTTACTAAACATATCGTTGATGATTTAATGCAATCTTATGAAGAAAAACTTGAATTGGAAGTTTCTATCCCTAGAAAACTTTATGATGAGTGGGAACCTACTATTAAAATTAAAATTAAAGATCATGAATGATTTGCTTTGTGTGATTTGGGTGCTAGTGTTACCACGATTCCTAAAACCTTGTGTGATTTGCTAGGTTTCCGTGAATTTGATGATTGTTCTTTAAATTTGCATCTTGCGGATTCCACCATTAAGAAACCTATGGGAAGAATTAATGATGTTCTTATTGTTGCAAATAGGAATTATGTGCCCGTAGATTTCATTGTCCTTGATATAGAGTGCAATCCTTCATGTCCTATTATTCTTGGTAGACCTTTCGTTAGAACGATTGGTGCAATTATTGATATGAAAGAAGGGAATATTAGATTCCAATTTCCGTTAAGGAAAGGCATGGAACACTTTCCTAGAAAGAAAATTAAATTACCTTATGAATCTATTATGAGAGCCACTTATGGATTGCATACCAAAGATGGCAATACCTAGATCTATCCTAGCTTTTATGCCTAGCTAGGGGCGTTAAATGATAGCGCTTGTTGGGAGGCAACCCAATTTTATTTTTGTTCCTTGCTTTTTAGTTCTGTTTAATAATAAGAAATTCATATAGCCTCTGTTTATATGTGGTTTTATGCTTTTAATTAGTGTTTGTGCCAAGTAGAACCTTTGGGAACACTTGGGGAAAGTCTTTGCAATCTTGCTGTAAAAAACAGAAAGTTTAGCGCTCACGAGATTAGCTGCCATTTTTACTGGAGAGTGCTATTTAGTTAATTATTTTTGCAGATGATTAATATATAAATTCCTCACGTCCAGCAATTTATTTTCGAATTTTTGGGGTTCCAGAAGTATTCGAAACCTACAGATTACTACAGACTATTCTGTTTTTGACAGATTCTGTTTTTCGCGTGTTGTTTGCTTATTTTGATGAATCTATGTGTAGTATCGGAGGGTATGAACCATAGAGAAGTTGTAATACATTAGGTTTAACACCAATATAAATAAATAATGTGTTCATTACAGTACCTTGAAGTGGTGGTTTGTTTTCTTTTACTAACGGAGCTCATGAGATTTTCTGTCTAAGTTTTATGTTGTGAAGTTTTCAAGTTTTGGGTAAAGATTTGATGGATTATGGAACAAGGAGTGGCAAGAGCCTAAGCTTGGGGATTCCCAAGGCACCCCAAGGTAAAATGCAAGGACAACCAAAAGCCTAAGCTTGGGGATGCCCCGGAAGGCATCCCCTCTTTTGTCTTCGTCTATCGGTAACTTTACTTGGAGTTATATTTTTATTCACCACATTGTCGGTGTTCTGGGAATGGGGGTCCCTAGACTTGCCTGCCTATGGCCTGTGGCGTGGCTCAAAGGGGGGCCCAGTGCGGCCCATCTTCACCAACACAAACCCAAGACCCTCGCGAGGGGCCAAGCCTCGCGAGGCGGATGACGCGGAGCTTCCTCAGGAACGGCCTCGTCAGGCTGGCTCACGAGGAGGTGGAGAGATCAAGGCGGGGTACCTCACGAGGTGCCCGTGATGCAAGCCATGACGACCGAATGTGCCAGTCGGGTGCCAGTGCATGCAGTGTCCTCCTTTCCTCTTTGGTGCAAAGGGGGCAAGCGCAGCCGCGGAGTACCGAGGCATCAGGCAAAGGTTGCCATTTTGGTGCAACGAGACCAAGACCATGAGGACTACAAGATGGAGGTCATCATGGAGCCCGAGACGGCGTCATCACCAGAGCTTTGTGCAGGCGAAGACTACTTTTGTCAGGGTAGCTAGTACTAGCTGTCCCCCTTCAAATTAACCCGCCATTGTTGGCTCCCTTCCCGCTTGATATTTGGGAAGAGGACCAGGGCCTCTATAAATAGGACCAGCCACCCACAGAGCAAAGGGAGGTGGAGAGGTTCGAAGAAGAAGAGAAGGAGAGAGATGGTTCGAGGAAGGAGGCTCCTTAGAGAGGGGTTTCGATCAGAAAGAGAGAGAGAGAAAGGTGACTGAACTCCTCCCAGCAGTTCATCACCCAGCCAAGAACAGACCCTCGCGAGGCTGTTCTTCCTTGTATTGTTCATCATCATCAGCCCAAGAGGCAATCCACCACACCACACACTGGAGTAGGGTATTACACCACAACGGTGGCCCGAACCAGTATAAACCCTGTGTCTCTTGTGTTGTTCTTTCCTTAGTTTAGATCCTAGCAAGGCGGAGAAGTGCAGGTAGGTAGGAGGCGAAATCTCCGCGCGCACCCCAGTGTTCGAACCTCAAGGGTCTATCGGAACCCAAAATCCGACATTTGGCGCGCCAGGTAGGGGTGCGCCGGGATTCGTCTTCCACCCACCCGTTCTCCTCCGACCATCACGCCCATGTCTGACGCTCGTCGGGCCCGCGCCGAGCGCCGGGCCGCACTCGCTTCCCGCGTCGCCCAAACGGCCCCTGTCGGCGGGCGTCCTCACCGTTCCTTGTCACTTGCCGTCAACGCCGCCACCAGCCCGGCGGGGGACGAGCAGCAAGCATCGTCCCAGCATCCATCCGTGCGGCAAGACGGCCACACCGCAACTCCCTCGCTCGCCCCAGCTGGTTCTTCGTCCCGCGCGCTCCGCGCGCCCATGGAGGCTCGAGCTGCACTCATCACGGCGAACAAGCTCCTGTGCTACCGTCCCGTCGGCGACGTCTACGAAGAATGGCTCGACCGCGTCGCCGAGCTCATCAGCGCCGCAGGGGGCTCTCCTGCATCGTCCGTTCCGCTGCACCGCACCCCGCCCCGCGCGGGCGATGAAGCTCCGGCGGCGCCCCGGCTGCCTCCTCCTCAGGACGGCGCCATGGCTCCAAGGCGCGTGGCCCCTGGGCGGAACCCACTCCGTCAGGCGCCAGCGCGGCAAGAGCAGAGCTGTCAAGAAGTTCCTTGCCCGCAAGAAGCTGCCCGGGCGCTCCCTGCTCCAGCACGTCGCGACCATGCTCCTGTTCCCGCGCGTCAAGACCCCGCGCTGCTCCCAGCTGCAGCGCGTGGGGACATGCAAGACCAAGCTCCCCGTCATCCAAGGCCTCCCGTGGCCACAGCAAGCTGCCGCGCCTTCACCGCTGAGCTACGCAGCGTCGCGTGGCCCGGAAAGTTCAAAGCAGACTTGCCTCCTCGCTACGACGGCATGGCTGACCCTGCGGAGTTCCTCCAGCTCTACGAGCTGGGCATCGAAGCTGCCAACGGAGACGAGAAGGTCATGGTGAACTGGTTCCCCATGGCGCTCAAGGACGGGGCCCGCACCTGGCTCCGGAACCTGGCTCCAGGCACAATCTCCTCCTGGGACGAGATGCGTACCCGCTTCATCGCCAACTTCCAGGGCACTCGCGACCGGCCACCCGCCGTGAGAGACATGCGCCGCATCAAGCAACAGCCCGGGGAGACCCTGCAGAAGTACATCCAGCGCTTCAACAACGCGTGCCTCAAGATTCCCAAGGTGACCGAGGAGGCCATCATCTCGGCCTTCTCCGACGGCGTGCGCGACGTCAAGATGAAGGAGGAGCTGGCGATGCATGAAGACCTGTGCACTTCCTTGGAGCTGTTCAACCTGGCAACCAAGTGTGCCAGGGCCGAGGAAGGGCGTCTCTCCCTCCTCGAGCTGCCTGCCGCAGACCCAGAAGAGAAGAAGCCCAAGGCCAAGGATCTGAAGCGCAAGGGGGCTACCGTGCTCGCGGCAGAACCAGACACCAAGCAAGGCAGAGATCAGCCCAAACCTTCCAAGGGCAGCCGGTACTGTGTGTACCACGACCTCCACACACACAACACCAATGAATGTCAAGAGCTCCGAGCCGTGCGAGAAGGAAGGATTGGCCGTCGCCCTGACCGCAGTGACCGGGGCTACGGTCGAGGAGGAGGAAGGAACGCAGGACGCTGGGAAGACCGTGGCCCGCGCCAAGGGTGGCGCGATCAACCTCGTGAGGATCGCTGGCAAGACCCGCCTCGCGAGGGAGGCTGGAGAGATCGGCATCGGGAGGATCGCCTGCAAGGCAACGCAGGCCTCCCACCGTTGTCGCCGCAGCCAAGGAGAAATGAGGACCGCCACCTGGACGAGGGGGCTGGGGGCTTCCAGGAGCCGCGCGCGATCGCCTGCATCCTGGGTGGGGCACAAGCCCCAGCCTCTCAGCGCATCTTCAAGCAGTTCGCCCGCAAAGTGAACGCAGTCCTCCCCAGGCTCAAAGCCACACGCCCTCTCAGGTGGTCGGCGTGCGCCATCACGTTCAGCTCAGCAGATCAGCTCAAGTGTGCGGCTACAGCCGGAGTTCTCCCGATGCTTTGCTCCCCGATCGTCAGCAACGTGGTGGTCACCAAGACCCTCATCGATGGCGGGGCAGGGCTCAACATCCTGTCTGTGGAGACATTCAACAACCTCCAAGTGCACTACAGCCAGCTTCAGCCAACCAAGCCTTTCTCCGGTATCATCGACGGCTCCACGGTCCCGATTGGGCAGGTCCGCCTCCTTGTCACCTTCGGGGCACGCGACAACTACCGCACCGAGCTCATCGACTTCGACGTCGCTCACATTCGCCTGCCGTACAACGCCATCCTTGGGTACCCAGCGCTAGCCAAGTTCATGGTCGTAACTCACCACGGCTACAACGTCCTCAAGATGCCAGGAAGCGGCGGAGTCATCACGGTGCCCTGTGAAGAGAAGGACGCGGTGTGTTCCCTGGAACGAGCCTTTCAGGCCGCATCACTGGAGGACCCGGATCGTGGAAGCAGGAGGCTTCCCGAGACCGCCCCTAAGAAGAAGAAGACACCGTCCGACCCGACCACTCAGGAGGCAGGCCGCTCTGGGTCCTCGCCTGCCCAGGGGGAACCTCCTTCCATCGCATAGGAAAGCGCGCCCGGCGCCCTCCTCAGGCAGGGCTCGGGGGCTCTCCCCTAGAGGGCCACCGACCTAGCTAGGGTCACGAGGGAGGCGCCTGGGCACCACATGGTGGCGTGTTTCGAAGCACGTTTCCCTCAAGAAGGAGCAAGGCAAAGAGATCCAGACCCTCAGGAGTTCGTCAGCAAGGCCATTCAGGAGCTACAGGAGTCAAGAGTCATGAAAGGCAGCCGCCACCTACCAGCAGTGGCTCCCCATCCAGCCGAGGATGGTGGGCTGCGCGTCTGCATCGACATACTAGGGCTCAACCGAGTCGCCTCTCTGGAGCGCCTCTGGCCCTCGCGAGTGGGGCGCTGCGGAGGCCCACCCCACAACTACGTTCGCATGCCTTACGGCTTGCCGAATGCGGCTGACACGTACCAGCGCCTCATGAGGGGCATTACGGAGGCACGAGAGGCCAGGCGTTCCGCAGCCCTGGCAGGGATGGAGATGGCCCGCGAGGAGCCCCCAGCGCCTTCGGAGCCTCCCGAGGCCCCTGGGCCTGGGGGCTCGTGAGGATCGGCTCCCGCAGCCCACCGAGCCTGCTACATCAATGCTCCTTTGTCCTCAACATCATCAGGTGACATCTTTCGAGTTTTATTTCCAGCTAGGAGCGCCCCCCAGGGCTGCATTATTCCCAGGCCGCGTGGGTCCGTCCCTGCGGCGTGCATCCCTTTTTTATTCCATGTTGTTAGCTTACCTTGTTGGGGTCGCCCCTCGGGCTGCATGATCCCCAAGTCGCTCGGGCCTGACCCAGTGATGTTCGTATTCCCAGCATCTATTTGAACGAATCCACTCCTTCGCGGTTAATGTGTTTTACCTAGTTGCCTGCTCAGCTGATGCCAACTAACGGAGCTGCTCCCAAACGGCACGACGCTTGCGCATGGGTCCGTCCCTGCAACGCCGACAAACCTGGATGGCTGAGCTCTGGCCGCGGCAGCCCCGCATAGCGTCACCTCGTCAAGCCTTCAATGCCTCACTACCCCTCGGAAGCAACCAACGGCTGACTGTCAATTGTCATGACAACCCCTTGTTTTTTCTATGATGGACCTACAGGACCTCCTGAAGGAGCTGCGTCAGGCGAGGCCCTTGCGGTGTCTCCTTCGCTCTCGTCCGCGCGAACCGCTTGCATGTTAAAGGGGGGGTGCCTGAGCATCGCGACTCAGGGCTCCTACTGGCTCTCCAGCCCTCACCCTCTGGCCTTGACCACGGCATCGTGACCTGGCATACCAGCGACGGCCGAGACTCGCTCGAGGGCCGGGACCCGAGGACGTAGAGCAGAAAGGGGAGCAAAGGCGAGAGGGGAGAGACACACGAGGACCTCACTAAGCAACCTCGCGCCCGCCGATGCACGGCCCCGGCAACACACCAGAGAGCAGCCCCTGATCCTCGAGATAAGTCATCACCCGGAAGCACCAGCTACCGTGGCACCATCCCCGCACCTAATGCTATCCCGTGTTAGCGGCACCGCTCTCCTTTCTCACCAAACGACGGCTGCTTGGGCACCAAAGGGGACCTCCTGAGCATCGCGACTCAGGGGCTCTTACCGGACTCCGGGTCGCTCACCTCCTGGCCTTGACCACGGCATCGCGACCTGGCATACCAGCGATGGCTGAAGCCGCCTTGGGACTGGGACCTGTCGGCGCAGAGCAGCAAGCCCTCGTGAGGTTCGAAAGGGAGGACTGAGCTAAGACGGAATGAGCAACTCGCGCAATTCTACGACAAGGGTTATATTAACAAAACAGGATCACAGGCACCTTACAAGCCCCCACGGGATGCGTTTTTGATTCCTCGCAGGGAACAGATCCTAAAGGGACACAAACTACGCGCGTCCCTGCAAAAGACGCCATCATCAACAGTGGGCCGTCAAGCACCGACGCCAACCCCATCCAGATTAGAGTCGGCGGCGGCCTGACGAGCCTGCCCTGCTCCAGGAGCGGCGCCGGCTCGGGGGCTCGTAGCTATCGTCGCTCGTCTCCGGAGTCACGAAGAGCTCGCCGGAGTCGCTGGAACCTCCGACGCCTCCACCGCCCGAGGAGCCGCCAAGGGAGCGGTTGGCGGGCCCAGTCCTTGTCGCGGCAGGGTCCTGGCCACCTTCCCCGGGGCAGCACTCCAGCCGGCGCCCGCTCGCATCAAAGACCTTGAAGAGCATCACCGAAGCACCGTCATAATCCAAGTGGACCGCGAAGACGCCCCTTACCCTGCAAACCCGGGCGATCTCTCTCTAGCCCCGAGTCATGAAGACCTCGCCCGGGGCAACGACCGCGACCTCTGCCTCGGTCGCGAGGGTGCTGCAGCCGGCGTGCTGCAGCCAGAGCTCCAGGGGCTCCCCCTGCGGGATGATGGAGGCGAAGAAGGGAGGAAGGCGGATCCAAGACTGAAGAGGAATGGCTACGTGGAGCATGAACTCTTGGGAGGAGCCCTCGGTGTGGACCCCAGGGGGGACGACCCACACCTTCATGACCCGTCGGTGCCGACGGCGGCGCCGCCCGTGGCGGTCAGCATCAGCTCCTTCGGGGCCCTCGACGTGGGCGTACAATGGAAGCGGGAACCCCGGCGGCGCCCGCTCGCACCAAGGCCTCGACACCACCTAAAGGGCCCCCTCGTCCGGGCCACAGGGGGCGAGCCGTTTCTTTGGCGGGAGTGGGTCAGGTTCCTCTCGGGGAGCCTTTGCCTTCTCTGCCGTCGAGAACCGGCAGATTGGAGCCATCGCAGCAAGATGGAGCAAGGATCGGGAAGAAGGAGAAGCAAGGAGGGATGGACTGCAAGGGCGCGCGCTGTTCCGTACTTATGGCCGACGAAGGCCAACCGCCGACCTCCACGATTGCAGGTAATCATGACCCACTTTGCATGCAGGGACTTGTCCAGTCCGTGCAGTTGCCGAGGCGCCATGGGGAAGTGGAGGCGCCCACGTCCAATCAACCGCCATGCGGCGCCCAAGGCCGCAGGCTGTTAGGGCCCGCGGCGCTTCGCTCTTGCCCTTCCGCCTCCCTGCACGGCCAAGTCCGGGCGCGCCTTGGGCCTGGGGGCTACTGTCGGCGTTCTGGGAACGGGGGTCCCCAGACTTGCCTGCCAGCGGCGTGTCTCAAAGGGGGGCCTAGCGCGGCCCATCTTCACCAACACAAACCCAAGACCGTCGCGAGGGGCCAAGCCTCGCGGGGCGGACAACGCGGAGCTTCCTCAGGAACGGCCTCGTCAGGCTGGCTCACGAGGAGGCGGAGAAATCAAGGCGGGGTACCTCACGAGGTGCCCGTGACGCAAGCCATGACGACCGAGGGTGCCAGGCGGGTGCCAGCCCGCGCAGTGTCCTCCTTTTCTCTTTGGTGCAAAGGGTGCAAGCGCAGCCGTGGAGTACCGAGGCATCGGGTAAAGGTTGCCATTTCGGTGCAACGAGACCAAGACCATGAGGACTACAAGACGGAGGTCATCGTGGAGCCCGAGACGGCGTCATCACTAGAGCTTTGTGTAGGCGAAGACTACTTTTGTCAGGGTAGCTAGTACTAGCTGTCCCCCTTCAAATTAGCCCGCCATTATTGGCTCCCTTCCCGCTCGATATTTGGGAAGAGGACCAGGGCCTCTATAAATAGGACCAGCCACCCACAGAGCAAAGGGAGGTGGAGAGGTTCGAAGAAGAAGAGAAGGAGAGAGAGGGTTCGAGGAAGGAGGCTCCTTAGAGAGGGGTTTCGATCAAAAAGAGAGAGAGAGAGAAAGGTGACTGAACTCCTCCCAGCAGTTCATCGCCCAGCCAAGAATAGACCCTCGCGAGGCTGTTCTTCCTTGTATTGTTCATCATCATCAGCCCAAGAGGCAATCCACCACACCACACACTGGAGTAGGGTATTACACCACAACAGTGGCCCGAACCAGTATAAACCATGTGTCTCTTGTGTTGTTCTTTCCTTAGTTTAGATCCTAGCAAGGCGGAGGAGTGCAGGTAGGTAGGAGGCGAAATCTCCACGCGCACCCCAGTGTTCGAACCTCAAGGGTCTGCCGGAACCCGAAATCCGACACACATGATATGTGTTTTGCTTGGAGCGTCTTGTATGATTTGATTCTTTGCCTTTTAGTTTACCATAATAATCCTTGCTGTACACACTTTTTGGTAGAGACACACAAGAATTGGAATTTATTAGAATACTCTATGTGCTTCACTTATATCTTTTGAGCTAGATAATTTTGCTCTAGTGCATCACTTATATCTTTTTAGAGCATGGTGGTGGTTTTATTTTATAGAAATAATTGATCTCTCATGCTTCACTTATATTATTTTGAGAGTCCTTTATAACAGCATGGTAATTTGCTTTGGTTATGAATCTAGTCCTAATATAATAGGCATCCAAGATCGGTATAATAAAAACTTTCATAAAAAGTGCATTGAGTACTAGGAGAAGTTTGATACTTGATAATTGTTTTGAGATATAAAGGTGGTGATATTAGGGTGTGCTAGTTTAGTAGTTGTGAATTTGAGAAACTAGATAATGCCACGCGCATTGCTGCGTGAATTTTGTATGACATGATGCTAAGAATATAACTGTAAAACTATGGAGTTAAATATGATGGTATTGGATGTTTTAGGCACAAAATAAATGGCTAACGTCCAACCCATACTTGCATAAGAATATCACTATCATGTTAAAGATAGGTTTAGAAAGAACATAAACACTGTGGAACAAATCACTTGTTTTACCGGAACAATGTCCAACACTAAGTAAATCAAGGGAAGACAATAATAAAGTGAAGGTACACATGTGCTTGAGGACTGGATCACCCCCAATTTGATACGGCACAACTACTACATAAGTGGCATACTGCCTTGTTGTACCTAGCATTTGGTATACTATAGTGTAGAAGGTATTAGCTAGTTTCATAGAAATCTTCATTTAGGAACCTTAAAGTATAACCTAAACTATGTTTACTGTTTCATCTGACTGTGTGTGTATGCAGATCATGAGATGGCGAAAGTTATTATGCATCTGAGCATGTGCTAGCATCGTCATATCCATCTTGCTAGTTTTCTGTTCAAAGCGTGGAGCCATATCATTTGCATACTACTCATAATTGTAGCATGATGGAAAACCAAGACACCTTTTGCATATTTTGTGCATATTAGGCAGCTCAAATGTGGCCGGAGTCGCCCCTCATGGATGTCCAGAAAAGGTGCAGAAAATCATTGTAAGATAGCCGGCCATAGGTGTATATGCTAATGTTACCTTTTTTAGAAAAGGATATGCGAACATTTCCTAATTGGAGGAAACAAACCGAAAATAAATATGAGATATTGTGTACAAAGTAGGATGTCAACGGTGCTGACATGAATAATAGAGGAACAAATCCCTTGTACATGAACAACGCAATGATCTCATAAAACTTGGAAGAAGAGTTTAAGGCTACAAAGAGCATGGATACTAAAGCAAATTGACTACAGTCAATCAAACTATCTAGCTATAATGCCCTATCCCATATCAATGTTTTAAAGTTTACTACCAGACACAATCTCCTCTTAGCTTCTGCTTAGTAAATTGTAGGTGTGCACATAATATCAAATCAAACTATACTGGTCTGATGTGTAAACGAATTAAGTAGTCGTTGTATTTTTCGCCCTGGAAATATCAAGTATAAATCATTAAATGAGCACCGTATTGGATTCTTGGTCCTATAAGTCACGGTTTCATTTTTTTGCAATACCTGCTATATCAATCCTCTGAGATAACAATAAAGAGATTGGACAAACCCAATACCTTATCAAATGCCAAATGCTCATGATTCCACATCAGTGAATAAATTTCAGATCAGATCTTGTAATGAAAGAGTAGAATACCAAAACATGAGTTGGAATAATAGGAATGAACGAAGAAAATCATCCGGAAATATACAATATTTTCTTCAATATTCTGATTAAGGAATTAAAGAGAGAATGAGCTCACAGAGGCATCAGCGTTATTTATCTTGCTGTAGCCATGCCAAAAGCTAGCGACGACTGATTTCATGGTCAGGTCTAGACAGAATTCCTTTGCAATGCGGACTCAGATCAATGCTCTCCTTGGCATCCTCACAGCCTCGCCATTCTTGTCAAGGCGTCCACCTGGATTCATAGAAGAAGGCCAATAGTGGATGGGAGCCATGCCCAGGGCCCATGGGACGGGAGCGCCAACACGAGCTGCAATCAGCCGAGACGCTACCATTTACTGCGGGATAGGGAAGGTGAGCAGAGGACGCGCCGACTCCGAGTAGGGTTCGCCGCCGCCGCTGCACGGAGCCTTCTCGACCTTCTGCCAAGGCACCCGGCACTCGACTGCAAGGTAATCACCAAGAGTAACAGGGGCGATGCCGGCGGCAGCATCCTCCGCGAGGCGCTCTTCTTCCAGGGCGGGGGCGCCTGCGCCAGGGAGGCCGGTGTCAGGGCGGGGACGGACGCCAGGAGACCTTGTTACCTACAGGATCCTTCTACCCTTCCCCGTCGCTGCTTTCCGGCGGAGGGCTTACGTACTCATCGTGGTAGCACAACACTTGCCTACCATGGCGCAAGAAGACCTTGGTCTGAGACTCTAAGTCTGACATCTCATAGTGTTTTTCTGTGAGATGGATCTAATAGCACTGCTAGTATTTATATCAGAGGGGGCTATAGTTTCCCGATCACGCTGGATTATCAAAAGGAACCCCGGAAATTATGACCGGAAGTGCAACCGAATCGCCAGAGTAGGAAATCGGTCGGTCTCTATTGCAAATTAGTAGTAGTGGGATTTGATGGGGAAGTGAAGAGCAAACGAAATCCACTGTCGTCGGGAAGACATGAGGCATTGCCTCTGGATCAATTGAGTGGAGTTGTACTATATGCAAACAAAACAAAAACGATGAGATGGGGAATCCTCTCCACAGGCCATAAACAGGATTGTTGGCAGGTTGTGGTGGGTCCTTAGCAAGTAACTGATGCTTATGTGGCAGGGGTGTTGTAGTGGTTGGTCCCATATGTAAGTCAATCAAAAAATGTTGATGTGGCGGTTATGCTGAGGTGGATAGGCTGCATGTCAAGAGAAATAATATAGTGGGGATGAACTATTTAGGTATTATAGATACTTGTGTTGAAGTTTGCAAGTCCTGTAGCATGCACGTATGGTGACCGGTGTGTGACAAATTTGAAACATGAGGTGTTATTTGATTGTCTTCCTTATGAGTGGCGGTCGGGGACGAGCGATGGTATTTTCCTACCAATCTATCCCCCTAGGACCATGCACGTAATGCTTGGTTTTTGATGACTTGTAGATTTTTGCAATAAGTATGTGAGTTCTTTATGACTAATGTTGAGTCCATGGATTATACACACTCTCACCCTTCCATCATTTCTAGCCTCTTCGGTACCGTGCATTGCCCTTTCTCACCTTGAGAGTTGGTGCAAACTTCGCCGGTGCATCCAAACCCCATGATATGATACGCTCTGTCACACATAAACCTCCATATATCTTCCTCAAAACAGCCACCATACCTACTTATGATGGCATTTCCATAGCCATTCCGAGACATATTGCCATGCAACTTTCCACCGTTCCGTTCATCATGACATGCTTCATCATTGTCATATTGCCTTGCATGATCATGTAGTTGACATCCTATTTGTGGCAAAGCCACCATTCATAATTTTTCATACATGTCACTCTTGATTCATTTCCCATCCCGGTACACCGCCGGAGGCATTCATATAGAGTCATACTTTGTTCTAGTATCGAGTTGTAAATAAATAGAAGTGTAATGATCATCATTAATAGAGCATTGTCCCAAACTAAAAAAAGGCCAAATAAAAAAAGGGAGGCCCAAAAAAAGAAAAAGAAAAGAAAATAATAAAAAGGGGCAATGCTACTATCCTTTTTCCACACTTGTGCTTCAAAGTAGCACCATGATCTTTATGATAGAGATTTTCTTGTTTGGTCACTTTCGTATACTAGTGGGAATTTTTCATTATAGAACTTTGCTTGTATATTCCAACAATGGGCTTCCTCAAATGCCCTAGGTCTTCGTGAGCAAACAAGTTGGATGCACATCCACTTAGTTTCTTTTGTTGAGCTTTCATACATTTATAGCTCTAGTGCATCCGTTGCATGGCAATCCCTACTCCTTGCATTGACATCACTTGATGGGCATCTCCCTAGCCCATTGATTAGCCGCATCGATGTGAGACTTTGTCCTTTTTTGTCTTCTCCACATAACCCCCATTGTCGGTGTCAAAACTGGCGGATCTCGGGTAGGGGGTCCCGAACTGTGCGTCTAAGGCGGATGGTAACAGGAGGCAGGGGACACAATGTTTTACCCAGGTTCGGGCCCTTTTGATGGAGATAAAACCCTACGTCCTGCTTGATTAATATTGATGATATGGGTAGTACAAGAGTAGATCTACCACGAGATCGGAGAGGCTAAACCCTAGAAGCTAGCCTATGGTATGATTGTATGTTATTGTTGTGTCCTACGGACTAAAACCCTCCGGTTTATATAGACACCGGAGAGGTTAGGGTTACACAAGGTTGGTTACGAAGGAGGAGATACACATATCCGTATTGCCTAGCTTGCCTTCCACGCCAAGTAGAGTCCCATCCGGACACGAGACGAAGTCTTCAATCCCGTATCTTCATAGTCTAACAGTCTGGCCAATGGATATAGTCTGGCTGTCCGGAGACCTCCTAATCCAGGACTCCCACAGTAGCCCCTGAACCAGGCTTTCAAAGACGATGAGTCCGGCGCACGGTATTGTCTTCGGCATTGCAAGGCGGGTTCCTCCTCCGAATATACCACGGAAGAATTTGAATATAAGGATACTATCCGACCCTGCAAAATAAGTTCCACATACCACCGTAGAGAGAATAATATTTCCACAAATCCAATTTGCTGACTTATTTTGGCAACACGACATTATGTCACGGCCCGGTGATTATTCGAACCGTTTCCTTTAACTAGCCCTGCACATAACGCGAGGCAGTTTTTTGACACGTCTTGTCAAAGCAGAGATCGTGTCCCCTTATCACTGGATTCTCATCAATATGGGTATGGGTAACCCAACTGCGCCATCGATTACGGCGCTCGGGGGACAAGCGAGTTTTACCAGGCTAGTGGGGACACATAGTTTCGTCCGCCCATATAAAGGGATAAGGATTTACCTTTTCATCCACGCCTTCTTCCTCCTTTGCTCATCCACCTTCGCACACTCGAGCTCCAGCGCCCAAGTTCACATTTCCCACCTCGACCTTCTCCAACCATGTCCGAAGTGGGAGGCAGGTGGATGGTCTCCTCCGTCATGGAGGTACACGTCAAGAAGCTGAGGAGAGTCTGATACTTGCCCGAGGGCATCGCACACCGACTCCCAAAGGAGGGGCAGCTCATCCCCACCCCCAGGCCCCATGAGAGGGTAGTGTTCCTCACCCATTTCCTCCATGGACTGGGATTTCCTCTCCACCCATTTGTCCGGGGGCTCATGTTCTACTACGGCTTGGATTTCCACGATCTGCCCCCAAACTTTATCCTCAATATCTCGGCGTTTATCGTCGTGTGCGAGGCTTTCCTCCGCATCAAGCCCCACTTCGGTTTATGGCTGAAGACTTTCAATGTCAAGCCAAAGGTAGTGAGCGGCCGCCAGGCGGAGTCCGGAGGCGCCATGGTGGGCAAGATGCCCAACGTCACATGGCTCGAGGGCTCCTTCGTAGAGACCATAAAGGGGTGGCAATCGGGGTGGTTCTACATCACCGAGCCGCGTGACCCTACATGGTAGTGGCCCCCGAGTTCCGATCTGGCTTCCCCACACGGCTCACCTCCTGGCAAGAGAAGGGCCTGTCCTGGGGTAGTTCGGGAGAGCTGACCGGACTCCAAACATGTATTCAAAACATGGTGAACAAGAAGCTCAAACTCGTCAACATAGTCCAGGTCATGCTTCACCGCCGGATCCACCCGTGCCAACAACGGGACTTCAAATTGTGGGAGTTCGACCCGGCGCAGCATCGAACTCTGAACAGGCTCTTTGACACAACTCACGAAGATGCCTGGAGGGTGCTGTTCAAGAGCGCCGAGGTCCCCCTCCCATCACTGAGCATTGCAGATTCAGCGTAAAGCACCAAGCCAGTGCAGTAAGCTGCTTTACCTCTCACAGGATACTTATTTTTTATAGATTGACTCCATGCAGGATCTAAACTCCCATACCTTTGACAGGACTGGCAGGAGATGGCCGGACAGATTGACTGTCCGGCTCCTTTGCCTGAAGGCCCAATAGACGCTCTTCTGGCGAAGATGCTGACTTTGACTCCTTATACGGTGCCGGAGAAGACCAAGAAGGCCAAGGGAACCCGAAAGAGTTCCCGACGCCAGGCGTCGTCGGACTCACCGTCTGAGGACTCTATGGCACAATCCTCCCCCGAAGACGAGGAGGCAGAAGAAGATGCTCCCCCTCCAGACAGGGGAGACAAGAAAAGGAAGGCCGCCCCAACTGGGGAGGCCGAAGGGTCCAAGAAGGGGAGAACTCTCCTTCCAGACTGCTCTACCATCGCCGCCGACGGCGAAGACGAGTGGCTGCCCAGGGTCAAGCCCCTGGGGAAGTCGTAAGTATTCGGATACCAGAGTAAGTCATAGTATTCCTTTGTCACACTACTTCACCTAACGCTGAAATATGATTATGCAGGCCGCCCCGAGCCCGTATCGATGTATCATCGGACGGCTCCTTGGGTTCGTCTGATATGGATAGCGATCCAGTCCCGACCGCCACCTCCCCTCATCCTACGGACGACGCCGAGGTGCTGTCTCACGAGGCACCGGGTTGAGGGGAGACAGTCCCAAAGGCGCCTCAAGGCGGCCTCCCGGACTCCGGGGGCCGAGGGGACAAGGCCCCTGAGAGCTCCGAGTTCGGCCCTCAGCCGAACACCGCGCCAGAACCTCTAGTGGTTCTGGACTCGGGCAGGCAGCCTCCTTCTAAGAGGGGCGAGACGCCTGTACCGGTGACCTCTGTCTATCCAGAGGCACCGGACAATCTGCTGGAAGCGCTTCGTAGCGCTTCCATCGACGAGGAGCACCGCACTATCATGAGTGCGGTGATCCAGAAGGTTCAGTCCGCCAAGAGCAGATTGACTGAAGCCTGTGCCAGCCTTCTGACAGGCTTTGAGGTAAGTGTTTAAAATATAGGAAAATATTACCACATAGACAGTAGCCCCTGATGCTTTATTCGGTGTTCACAAAGAAAAGCCGAACAGAGGATCAAACAATATCGCAGGAGTCTAATATGAGTATGTCAATATGCATATGCAGGCTTTGCTGCTGGCGTCCGCGGCACTGACTGCGGAGGTCGCCGTACTGAAGCAGGACCTTAAAGGGTCACAGGACAAGCTCGGCCTTGCCAAGAGGCAGCTCGAGGAGAACAGAGGTAAGTAGTACCTAGTGTGTGGATATGTATAAAAAGAGTGCGATTGCAAAATGACAGGATCATCATGAATTTGCCAGGGGCCACGGTCGAAGTGGCGACCCTAAAGCAAGCGCTGTCCGAGGCCGAAGATAAAGTGGCCAAGGAGCGCACCGAGCGAGAAAAGCAAGAGTCTCGGGTGGGCGAGGTGCAGCAATAGCTCCAGGCTCTCATGACGAAGCACGAGGCGTTGGAGCTTGACTCGAAGACGCGAGAGTCTGAGCTTGCCACGGCCCTCGAGAGTGCAAAAAGTGCCAAGGCCGAAGCCCAAAAGGCTCTCCAGGAGATCGACGCAATGAAGTAGATAGCGGCGGGTAAGGCATTCAATATGCAGAGCAAGCATGTAAAAGTAAATTACCGATTACTTACCCGAATTCGGAGCTCTCCAGGAGCATTCGCAGATTTGCCCCGCAGCGTGTCGGATGCCACACAGTTTTACCAGGCCGAGGAGGGAAGCTCAATGGAGAAGTTGTTCTGGTCTCAGTATACTGGGACCGAACACCCGATGCCTCTGAGCGACCAGCTAAAGCAGCTGGTCGAGTTGCACAAGGTGGTCGAATAGGCCATGAAGGGCCTTATAGTCCGGCTGTGGCCTGGCGACGCCCTTCCGAACAGCTACTTCGGCCTGGTGAGGCGGCTTGTGGATGCCTGCCAATGGCTGGAGGTCGTCAAGCGGCCCGTCTGCATCGAAGGTGCACGCCGGGCTTTCGCCCGTGTGAAGGTGCAGTGGGCCAAGCTAGACGCCATGAAGCTGATCAAGGAAGGGCCGCCCCAGGGCAAGGAGCATCGCACCCCCGAAATTTATTATGAGGGTGTCCTGAAGGGTTCCCGTCTTGAAGCGGACGAATGTTCAAAGGATGTAATATTTGAGTAAACTGGCTCGTGTGATCCTGTATGATGAAAACTTGTTTCATATGCGCTATGCAACGCTTCTGTGAATTTAAAATATTACCTTCTGTTCGGCTGTTTATCCAATCTGAGAGATGGCTAGTCCTCGACTTCTGCCCCCATGCCACGAGTGCTGGGGTGTTCGGGATAAACCTAAGCACTCTTGTTCCCATGTTTGGATCCTTCGAGGGAGGTGCTCAGCACAACGAACAAGGCAACCGGACTAATAATGCTTTATCACTCACACTTAGCCATAGAATTCTATAATTTCAAATTTCAGCGAATCCCCTGGTATTCGGAAGGCCGAATTCGGGGCGCGATACATGCCTTTAAGCCGGACAGGGCAGGCCCCTCGCTCTAAGTGGCATAAGTCTTTAGGGACTCGAAAACCTTGCCGAACAGCGACCAGTCTCTCGCCTTATCATGACAGTCAGTTTTAGCTTTCTCTACCGAGGTGCTTAGCCTAGCAGAACCCGGGCACAATCGCAGTAGTTCTTCTAGCGCTACCTTAGCCGATAGAGCAGAACGTAAGGTACCAAAACATAGGAGCCGGGCAAACCCAACATTTGGCCAAAGACATGATTTGGAGCTGATGCATATAATGCTATAAGTTCGGGGTGCCGCACTTGTGGAAGTGTTCGGACTTTTCACACCATATTGTGGGGTACGTAAGCCCCTGGTGTATTGGCCGTACCAAAGTGTACGGTTGCAAGGCGTCATTATTGAACACACACACACACACACACACACACACACACACACACACACACACACACACACACATATATATATATATATATATATATATATATATATATATATATAACACGAATGCAATAATAGTCGTAATGTTATGCATTGTTTATTCAAAAAGGTGCGTTAAAGCAGAATGATACAGATGGTGCGATAAGCAAAGAGTAGGACTATTTCCCTTCCAAGGGCAAGCTGAGGAATAGTATTAAATCAAATATTTCGCTCGTTATTGTAATCCACCTGGGAATGCCGTGGTGTGACGTATCTTTCTGCCTCCTTGGTTGCTGCATCATGTGTTCGGCAATAGTGCTGCCGGACAGGGTTTCTAGAGATTAAGGTCCTGAAAAAGAGAAAAATGACCAAACGGGAAGCCCCTAGTGTGGTTTAAGCCGCGTCTTGGGGCGTGCCGCAGTTGTGCCCACGCCCCACCTGTGCCCATGGTATTTTTAATGCGTAATTATGTACGCGTGGCATGAGTTTAGCCGTTTGGCTGGGACTGGGGTGGGGGCCGCATTGCTACGCGAGTTCAGATCGCGCCAGGCGGTCTAGTTGTCGATTGCTCCGAGCGCGCTTGAAGGTGTCCGGGTCTTGAAACACTGAACTGGTGGATTGCCTTGAGAGGCTGCTTTGCGCTTCTGCTGCGAGGGCCGCGGTGTGCTCCTCCGATTGGAGAGAGCGCTCTGTGTTTCCATTGACTGTAATAACCCCGCGAGGTCCTGGCATCTTGAGCTTCAGGTATGCATAATGCGGTAACACATTGAATCTTGCAAATGCGGTTCGCCCGAGCAGTGCATGATAACCACTACGGAATGGGACTATATCAAAGATTAACTCTTCGCTTCAGAAGTTACCCGGGGATCCGAAGACCACTTCCAGTGTAATTGAGCCTGTGTAATGGGCCTCTACACCTGGAATGACGCCTTTAAAGGTCGTTTTTGTGGGTTTGATCCTTGAGGGGTCTATACCCATTTTGCGCACCATGTCTTGATAAAGCATGTTCAGGCTGCTACTGCCATCCATAAGGACTCGAGTGAGGTGAAATCCGTCAATGATTGGGTCCAGAACCAGTGCGGCGAATCTGCCATGACGGATACTAGTGGGATGGTCCCTGCGATCGAAAGTGATCGGATAGGAGGACCATGGGTTGAACTTTGGGGCGACTGGCTCCAACGCGTATACGTCCCTGAGAGCACGCTTCCGCTCCCTCTTGGGGATGTGGGTTGCGTATATCATGTTCACTGTCCGCACTTGTGGGGGAAACCTCTTCTGTCCTCTGGTGTGTGGCTGCCGGGGCTCCACCTCGTCATCGCTATGTGGCCCCTTGTCCTTGTTTTCAGCAATTAACTTGCTGGCCTGCTTGAACACCCAACAATCCCTGTTGGTGTGATTGGCTGGCTTGTCTGCGGTGCCGTGTATTTTACACGAGTGATCGAGTATACGGTCCAAGCTGGACGGACCCGGTGTACTTTGTTTGAATGGCTTTTTCCGCTGACCGGGTTTAGAGCCTTTGAATCCGGCATTGACTGCCGTATCCTCGGCATTATTGCTGTTAATGTGGCACTTATGTTTGTTGCGACGTGACCTTCTATTGCCGTCCTTGGTATCCGAAGTACCATGGTTCTTTGATATGTTATTACTGCGAGCCAGCCAGCTGTCTTCTCCCGCGCAAAAGTGGGTCATGCGTGTTGTGAGGGCTGCCATAGATTTCGGCTTTTCCTGACCAAGGTGCCGGGCTAGTCATTCATCACGGATGTTGTGTTTGAAAGCCGCTAGGGCCTCTGCATCCGGACATTCGACGATTTGATTTTTCTTTGTTAGGAACCGAGTCCAGAATTGCCTGGCCGATTCTTCTAGCTGTTGAATTATGTGGCTCAAGTCATCGGCATGTGGTGGCCGCAAATAAATGCCCTGAAAGTTATCGAGGAATGCGGCTTCCAGATCTTCCCAACAGCTAATGGACTCTGCTGGCAAGCTGTTAAGCCAATGCCGCGCTGGTGCCTTGAGCTTTAGTGGGAGGTATTTGATGGCGTGTAAGTCATCACCACGGGCCATGTGGATGTGGAGGAGGAAATCCTCGATCCGTACCGCGGGATCTGTTGTGCCGTCGTATGATTCAATATTTACAGGTTTGAAACCTTCTGGGATTTGATGATCCATTACTTCGTCTGTGAAGCATAAGGGGTGTGCGGCGCCTCTGTATTGGGCTATATCACGATGCAACTCGAATGGGTCTTGCCCGCTGTCTTCGGCCCGGCCGTATTTGCTTTTGCTGTATCCGGCGTGACATTTATCGTCTCGCATAGTGGTGCGCCCTCGTGATCCATAGATCTATCTTGCATGCTTTGCTTTGTCCTCCAATATGTCTCGCAAGTCTGGAGTATCTCCCCATGCCTTTTTATTTGAATGGCGTCGGGGTGCAGACTGAGTTTTTGGCTGGAATGCTTCTCTATCGCGGCCACGAGGTGGCCGATCAGCCGTGTCATACGCTTCTTCCTCCAGTCGGGGTAGCAACCTGCACTTTGGGTAACTCTTGGAGGGGCGCTCGAGTTTATATTCCTCGGCTGCGATGACTTCAGTCCATCTGTCAGCTAGCAGATCCTGATCAGCTTGAAGCTGTTGCTGCTTTTTCTTAAGGCTATTTGCCATGGCTATAAGCCGGCGTTTGAAGCGCTCTTGTTCGACGGGATCCTCTGGCATGGCGAATTCGTCGTCGCCGAGGCTTGCCTCATCTTTAGAGGGGGCATGTAATTATCATCCTCTGCCTCTCCATCTGCCGCTCTCTCAGGAGGGCTGGCTCCTCCATCCTCCTGCTCTAAATCTTGCTGGAGGGGATTGTTGTTGTCTTCGGCACTATCCGGAGTATTATTATCTCCTGTGCGGGCATCACCACTTTTGCTTTGGCGGGACTTAGAGCGGCGCTGCTGACGTCGGCGCTTGGGTTGCTTCTTGGAGGGGTCATCCTCTGGTATCTCGTCGCCATTGCCCTCTTTGGGTGTATCCACCATGTATATATCGTATGATGAGGTGGCTGTCCAGTGCCCTGTGGGCAGTGGTTCCTCTTCGTCTCTCGCATCGTCGTCCATACCGTCGATGTCTTCGGAGTCGAAGTCGAGCATGTCGGTTAAGTCATCAACAGTGGCTACTAAGTGGGTGGTGGGTGGGCCGCGAATTTCTTCGTCGTCCATATCCCAGTCTTGCCGGACATAGTTCGGCCAGGATCCTCCTGACAAGGAGGGAGACCTTAATGAGTTCAGTATGTCGCCAAAGGCCGCGGAGGTAAACTCCATGATCGGCGCCCAATCGGATTCGATAGGAACGGGCGCAGGCGGTTCGGAGTCCGTGGCCGGAGAAGGATCTAGCAGTTTAACAACACGGCTCTCGTGCAAGGTAAGGTCGATGTTTGGATCGATCGCTGCTGAGGGTAAGGCCTCCGTGGCGGGGTCCATCCGCCCGTCCATGGACGGCGCAACTGGCTCCAAATTGAGGGTCGGAGCGGCTGCCTGCGCGATCTCCTGGACACTGTTCGATGGTAGAGCTAAATCGTACTCATCATGACCGCGTGACGCACAAGGCAGAGGCTCGAATCCGTCGAAGATCAAGTCTCCACAGATATCGGCCGTGTAGTTTAAGCTTCCAAACTTGACCTGTTGGCCAGCGGCGTAACTTTCAATCTGCTCCAGATGGCCAAGCGAATTGGCCCGCAGTGCAAAGCCACTGAACACGAAGATCTGTTCGGGGAGAAAAGTCTCGCCCTGGACTGCATCGCTATTGATGATAGTAGGAGCCATCAAGCCTAACGGCAACGACATAGAGGAACTCTCAATGAAAGCACCAATGTCGGTGTCAAAACCGGCGGATCTCGGGTAGGGGGTCCCGAACTGTGCGTCTAAGGCGGATGGTAACAGGAGGCAGGGGACACAATGTTTTACCCAGGTTTGGGCCCTCTTGATGGAGGTAAAACCCTACGTCCTGCTTGATTAATATTGATGATATGGGTAGTACAAGAGTAGATCTACCACAAGATCAGAGAGGCTAAACCCTAGAAGCTAGCCTATGGTATGATTGTATGTTGTCCTACGGACTAAAACCCTCCGGTTTATATAGACACCGGAGAGGTTAGGGTTACACAAGGTCGGTTACACAAGGTCGGTTACAAAGGAGGAGATACACATATCCGTATTGCCTAGCTTGCCTTCCATGCCAAGTAGAGTCCCATCCGGACACGAGACGAAGTCTTCAATCCCGTATCTTCATAGTCTAACAGTCCGGCCAACGGATATAGTCCGGCTGTCCGGAGACCCCCTAATCCAGGACTCCCACACCCATCATCATATTCTATTCCACCTATAGTGCTATATCCATGGATCACGCTCATGTATTGCATGAAAGTTGAAAAAGTTTGAGATTACTAAAGTGTGAAACAATCGCTTGGCTTGTCATCGGGGTTGTGCATGATGAGAGCATTCTTGTGTGACGAAAATGGAGCATGACCAAACTATATGATTTTGTAGGGATGAACTTTATTTTGCCATGTTATTTTGAGAAGACATAATTGCTTAGTTAGTATGCTTGAAGTATTATTATTTTTATGTCAACATTAAACTTTTATCTTGAATCTTTCGGATCTGAACATTCATGCCACAATAAAGAAAATTACATTGAAGAATATGCTAGAAAGCATTCCACATCAAAAATTCTATTTATATCATTTACCTACTCGAGGACGAGCAGGAATTAAGCTTGGGGATGCTTGATACGTCTCCAACGTATCTATAATTTTCTATTGTTCCATGCTATTATTTATTCTGTTTTGGATGTTAATGGGCTTTATTTTACACTTTATATTATTTTTTGGACTAACCTATTAACCCAAGGCCCAGTGCAAATTGTTTTTCTCCTATTTCAGTGTTTCATAGAAAAGGAATATCAAACGGAGTCCAAATGGAATGAAACCTTCGGGAGCGTGATTTTTCGAACAAATGTGATCCACAGGACTTGGAGTGGACGTCAAGCAACCAACGAGGCGGCCACGAGGCACGGGGCGCGCCCTCCCCCCTCGTGGACCCCTCGTGGCTCAACCGACCTACTTCTTCCTCCTACATATATCCATACACCCCGAAAACATTCAGGAGCACCATGAAACCCTATTTCCACTACTGCAACCTTATGTACCCAAGAGATCCCATCTTGGGACCTTTTCCGGCGCTCCGCCGGAAGGGGCATTGATCATGGAGGGCCTCTACATGAACTCCAAGGCCCCTCCAATGATGTGAGTAGTTTACTTCAGACCTTCGGGTCCATAGTTATTAGCTAGATGGCTTCTTCTCTCTCTTTGGATCTCAATACAATGTTCTCCTCGATCTTCTTGGAGATCTATTCGATGTAACTCCTTTTGCGGCGTGTTTGTCGAGATCCGATGAATTGTGGGTTTATGATAAAGTTTATCTATGAACAATATTTGAATCTTCTCTGAATTCTTTTATGCATGATTGGTTATCTTTGCAAGTCTCTTTGAACTATCAATTTGGTTTGGCCTACTAGATTGATCTTTCTTGCAATGGGAGAAGTGCTTAGCTTTGGGTTCAATCTTGCGGTGCTCGATCCCAGTGATAGAAAGAGAAATGACACATATTGTATTGTTGCCATTGAGGATAAAAAGATGGGGTTTATATAATATTGCTTGAGTTTATCCCTCTACATCATGTCATCTTACCTAATGCGTTACTCTGTTCTTATGAACTTAATACTCTAGATGCATGCTGGACAGCGGTCGATGTGTGGAGTAATAGTAGTAGATGCAGGCAGGAGTTGGTCTACGTGTCACGGACATGATGCCTATATACATTATCATGCCTAGATATTCTCATAATTATTCACTTTTCTATCAATTGCTCGACAGTAATTTGTTCACCCACTGTAATACTTATGCTATCTTGAGAGAAGCTAGTAGTGAAACCTATGGCCCCCGGGTCTATTCTCCATCTTATTAAACTCTCGTTATCAAGTTATTCCTTGCACTGTTTATTTTGCAATCTTTACTTTTTATCTTTATCATGAAAATACCAAAAATATTATCTTATCATATCTATCAGATCTCACTCTCGTAAGTGACAGTGAAGGGATTGACAACCCCTTTATCGCGTTGGTTGCGAGGTTCTTATTTGTTTGTGTAGGTACGAGGGACTTGCGTGTGGCCTCCTACTGGATTGATACCTGGGTTCTCAAAAACTAAGGGAAATACTTACGCTACTTTACTACATCACCCTTTCCTCTTCAAGGGAAAACCAACGTAGTTCTCAAGAGGTAGCAAGGAGCCTAATGGTTGTCTCTTTATTGCATAAGATGCAAGCGCCATACAATTGCTTTACTTTATCGCTATGCGATAGCAATAGTTGCAAAAGCAATAGTTGGCGAGATGACCATGTCACGACATGTAGATAGAGATCAAGATGATGGAGATCATGGTGTCATGTCGGTGACGATGGAGATCATGACGGTACTTTGGAGATGGAGATCAAAGGCACAAGATGATAATGGCCATATCATGTCACATATTTTTGATTGCATGTGATGTTTATCTTTTATGCATCTTATTTTTCCTTAGTACGACGGTAGCATTATGAGATGATCCCTTACTAAAATTTCAAGGTATAAGTGTTCTCCCTGAGTATGCACTGTTGCGACAGTCCTTCGTGCTGAGACACCACATGATGATCGGGTGTGATAAGCTCTACGTTCACATATAAAGGGTGCAAGCCAGTTTTGCACATGCAGAATACTCGGGTTAAACTTGACGAGCCTAGCATATGCAGATATGGCCTCAGAACACTGAGACCGAAAGGTCGAACATGAATCATATAGTAGATATGATCAACATAGTGATGTTCACCATTGAAAGCTACTCCATCTCACGTGATGATCGGACATGGTTTAGTTGATATGCATCACATGATCATTTAGATGACTAGAGGGATGTCTATCTAAGTGGGAGTTCTTAAGTAATATGATTAACTGAACTTTAATTAATCATGAACTTAGTCCTGATAGTATTTGCATATCTATGTTGTAGATCAATTGCTCGCGTATAGCTTCCCCATTTAATTTATGATATGTTCCTAGAGAAACTAAGTTGAAAGATGATAGTAGCAATGATGCGGACTTGGTCCGTGATCTGAGGATTATCCTCATTGCTGCACAGAAGAATTATGTCCTTAATGCACCGATAGGTGACGGACCTATTGCAGTAGCAGATGCAGACGTTATGAACGTTTGGAAAACTCGGTATGATAACTACTTTATAGTTTAGTGTGCCATGCTTTACGGCTTAGAACCAAGACTTTAAAAATGTTTTGAATGCCACGGAGCATATAAGATGTTCCAAGAGCTGAAATTGGTATTTCAGACTCATGCCCAAGTCGAGAGGTATGAGACCTCTGACAAGTACTTTGACTACAAAATGGAGGAGAATAGCTCAACCAGTGAGTATGTGCTCAGATTGTCTGAGTATTACAATTGCTTGAATCAAGTGGGAGTTAATCTTCCAGATAAGATAGTAATTGATAAAGTTCTCTAGTCACTATCACCAAGTTACTAGAACTTAGTGATGAACTATAATATGCAAGGGATGACGAAAGTAATTCCCAAGCTCTTCGCGATGCTAGAATCGGTGAAGGTGGAAATCAAGAAATAGCTTATACGTCCATTTTGCATCATGCTTTTATATTGATATTTATTGCATTATGGGCTGTTATTACACATTATGTCACAATACTTATGCCTATTCTCTCTTATTTTACAAGGTTTACATGAAGAGGGAGAATGCCAGCAGCTGGAATTCTGGGCTGGAAAAGGAGTAAATATTAGAGACCTATTCTGCACATCTCGAAAAGTCTTGAAACTTCATGGGAGCGTGTTTCAGAATATATAAAAAATATTGGGCGAAATAAGTACCGGAGGGGGGCCACCCACCGTCCACGATGGTGGGGGGCGCGTCCCACCCCCCTAGGCGCCCCCCTGCCTCTTGGGCCCCCTGGTGTTGGGGAACGTAGCAGAATTTTAGAAAAATTCTACGCATCACCAAGATCAATCTATGGAGTCATCTAGCAACGAGGGAGAGATGAGTGCATCTACATACCCTTGTAGATCGCGCGCGGAAGCGTTCAAGCGAACGGGGTTGATGGAGTCGTACTCGTCGTGATCCAAATCACCGATGACCTAGCGCCGAACGGACGGCACCTCCGCGTTCAACACACGTACGGTTGGGAAGACGTCTCCTCCAACTTGATCCAGCAAAAGGAAAGGAGAGGTTGATGAAGATCTAGCATCACGACGGCGTGGTGGTGGAAGCAACAGTGATCTCGGCAGGGCTTCGCCAAGCACAGGGAGAGGGAGGAGTGTCACGGGAGGGAGAGGGAGAGGCCAGGGGCTAGGGTGTGGCTGCCCTCCCTCCCCCCACTATATATAGGGTCCTTAAGGGGGGGACGCCGGCCCTAGGAGATCCAATCTTCAAGGGGGCGGCGGCCAAGGGGGTGGCTTGCCCCCCAAGCCAAGTGGGGCGCCCCCACCCCTAGGGTTTCCAACCCTAGGCGCAGGGGGAGGCCCAAGGGGGGTGCACCAGCCCAGTAGGGGCTGGTTCCCCTCCCACTTCAGACCATGGGGCCCTCCGGGATAGTGGCCCCACCCGGTGGACCCCCGGGACCCTTCCGGCGGTCCCGGTACAATACCGATTACCCCCGAAACTTTACCGATGGCCGAAACTTGACTTCCTATATATAAATCGTCACCTCCGGACCATTCCGGAACTCCTCGTGATGTCCGGGATCTCATCCGGGACTACTAACAACTTTTGGGTTACCATATATTAATATCTCAACAACCCTAGCGTCACCGAACCTTAAGTGTATAGACCCTATGGGTTCGGGAGACACGCAGACATGACCGAGGCGACTCTCCGGTCAATAACCAACAGCAGGATCTGGATACCCATGTTGGCTCCCACATACTCCTCGATGATCTCATCGGATGAACCACGATGTCGAGGATTCAATCAATCCGTATACAATTCCCTTTGTCAATCGGTACGTTACTTGCCCGAGACTCGATCATCGGTATCCCAATACCTCGTTCAATCTCGTTACCGGCAAGTCACTTTACTCGTACCATAATGCATGATCCCGTGATCAACCACTTGGTCACATTGAGCTCATTATGATGATGCATTACCAAGTGGGCCCAGAGATACCTCTTCGTCATACGGAGTGACAAATCCCAGTCTCGATTCGTGCCAACCCAACAGACACTTTCGGAGATACCTGTAGTGTACCTTTATAGTCACCCAGTTACATTGTGACGTTTGGCACACCCAAAGCACTCCTACGGTATCCGGGAGTTGCACAATCTCATGGTCTAAGGAAATGATACTTAACATTCGGAAAAGCTATAGCAAACGAACTACACGATCTTTGAGCTATGCTTAGGATTGGGTATTGTCCATCACATCATTCTCCTAATGATGTGATCCCATTATCAATGACATCCAATGTCCATAGTCAGGAAACCATGACTATCTTTTGATCAACGAGCTAGTCAACTAGAGGCTCACTAGGGACGTGTTGTGGTCTATGTATTCACACATGTATTACGATTTCCGGATAACACAATTATAGCATGAACAATAGACAATTATCATGAACAAAGAAATATAATAATAACCATTTTATTATTGCCTCTAGGGCATATTTCCAACAGTCTCCCACTTGCACTAGAGTCAATAGTCTAGTTACATTGTGATGAATCGAACACCCATGCAGTTCTGGTGTTGATCATGTTTTGCTCTAGGGAGAGGTTTAGTCAATGGATCTGCCACATTCAGGTCCGTATGTACTTTACAAATATCTATGTCTCCATTTTGAAAACTTTCACGAATGGAGTTGAATCGACGCTTGATATGCCTGGTCTTCCTGTGAAACCTGGGCTCCTTGGCAAGGGCAATAGCTCCAGTGTTGTCACAGAAGAGAGTCATCGGGCCCGACGCATTGGGTATGACTCCTAGGTCAGTAATGAACTCCTGCACCCAGATTGCCTCTTGTGCTGCCTCTGAGGCTGTCATATACTCCGCTTCACATGTAGATCCCGCCACAATGCTTTGCTTGCAACGGCACCAGCTTACTGCCCCACCATTAAAAATATACACGTATCCAGTTTGTGACTTAGAGTCATCCAGATCTGTGTCGAAGCTAGCATCGACGTAACCCTTTACGACAAGCTCTTCGTCACCTCCATAAACGAGAAACATATCCTTAGTCCTTTTCAGGTACTTTAGGATATTCTTGACCGCTGTCCAGTGTTCCATGCCGGGATTACTTTGGTACCTTCCTACCAAACTTACGGCAAGGTTTACATCAGGTCTAGTACACAGCATAGCATACATGATAGACCCTATGGCCGAGGCATATGGGACGACACTAATCTTTTATCTATCTTCTGTCGTGGTCGGGCATTGAGCCATGCTCAATCTCGTACCTTGCAATACAGGCAAGAACCCCTTCTTTGACTGATCCATTTTGAACTTCTTCAATATCTTGTCAAGGTACGAACTCTGTGAAAGACCAATGAGGCGTCTTGATCTATCTCTATAGATCTTGATGCCTAATATATAAGCAGCTTCTCCAAGATCCTTCATTGAAAAACAGTTGTTCAAGTAGGCCTTTATGCTTTCCAAGAATTCTACATCATTTCCCATCAACAGTATGTCATCCACATACAATATGAGAAATGCTACAGAGATCCCACTCACTTTCTTGTAAATACAGGCTTCTCCATAAGTCTGTGTAAACCCAGATGCTTTGATCATCTCATCAAAACGAATGTTCCAACTCTGAGATGCTTGCACCAGCCCATAAATCAAGCGTTGGAGCTTGCACACCTTGTCAGCATTCTTAGGATCGACAAAACCTTCCGGCTGCATCATATACAATTCTTCCTTAAGGAAACCATTAAGGAATGCCGTTTTGACGTCTATTTGCCATATCTCATAATCATAGAATGCGGCAATTGCTAACATGATTCGGAAGGACTTCAGCTTCGCTACGGGTGAGAAAGTCTCATCGTAGTCAACCCCTTGAACTTGTCGATAACCCTTAGCGACAAGCCGAGCTTTATAGATGGTTACGTTACCATCCGCGTCTGTCTTCTTCTTAAAGATCCATTTATTTTCTATGGCTCGCCGATCATCGGGCAAGTCTGTCAAAGTCCATACTTCATTTTCATACATGGATCCTATCTCAGATTTCATGGCTTCCAGCCATTTGTCAGAATTCGGGCCCGCCATCGCTTCTTCATAGTTCGAAGGTTCACCATTGTCTAACAACATGATTTCCAAGACAGGGTTGACGTACCACTCTGGTGCGGAACGTGTCCTCATGGACCTACGAAGTTCAGTAGCAACTTGATCTGAAGTTTCATGATCATCATCATCAACTTCCTCTCTAGTCGGTGCAGGCACCTCAGGAACATTTTCTTGAGCTGCGCCACTTACCGGTTCAAGAGGTAATACTTCATCAAGTTCTACTTTCCTCCCACTTATTTCTTTCGTGAGAAACTCTTTCTCTAGAAAGGACCCATTCTTGGCAACAAAGATCTTGCCTTCGGATCTGAGGTAGAAGGTATACCCAATAGATTCTTTAGGGTATCCTATGAAGACGCATTTTTCCGATTTGGGTTCGAGCTTTTCAGGTTGAAGTTTCTTGACATAAGCATCGCATCCCCAAATTTTAGAAACGACAGCTTAGGTTTCTTCCCAAACCATAATTCATACGGTGTCGTCTCAACGGATTTTGACGGAGCCCTATTTAAAGTGAATGCGACAGTCTCTAAAGCATAGCCCCAAAATGACAGTGGTAGATCAGTAAGAGACATCATAGATCGCACCATATCCAATAGAGTGCGATTACGACGTTCGGACACACCATTACGCTGAGGTGTTCCAGGCGGCGTGAGTTGTGAAACTATTCCACATTTTCTTAAGTGTGTGCCAAATTCGTGACTCAAGTATTCTCCCCCACGATCTGATCGCAAGAACTTGATTTTCCTGTCACGTTGATTCTCAACCTCGCTCTAAAATTCCTTAAACTTTTCAAAGGTCTGAGACTTGTGTTTCATTAAGTAGACATACCCATATCTACTCAAGTCATCAGTGAGGGTGAGAACATAACGATAGCCACCGCGAGCCTCAACACTCATTGGACCGCACACATCAGTATGTATGATTTCCAATAAGTTGGTTGCTCGCTCCATTGTTCCTGAGAACACAGTCTTGGTCATTTTACCCATGAGGCATGGTTCGCATGTGTCAAATGATTCGTAATCAAGAGACTCCTTAAGTCCATCTGCATGGAGCTTCTTCATGCGTTTGACACCTATGTGACCAAGGAGGCAGTGCCACAAGTATGTGGGACTATCATTATCAACCTTACATCTTTTGGTATTCACACTATGAATATGTGTAACATTACGCTCGAGATTCATTAAGAATAAACCATTCACCAATGGAGCATGACCATAAAACATATCTCTCATATAAATAGAACAACCATTATTCTCGGATTTAAATGAGTAGCCATGTCGAATTAAACGAGATCCCGATACAATGTTCATGCTCAAAGCTGGCACTAAATAACAATTATTGAGGTTTAAAACTAATCCCGTAGGTAAATGTAGAGGAAGCGTGCCGACGGCGATCACATCGACCTTGGAACCATTCCCGACGCACATCGTCACCTCGTCCTTCGCCAGTCTCCGCTTATTCCGCAGCTCCTGCTTTGAGTTACAAATGTGAGCAACCGCACCGGTATCAAATACCCAGGAGCTACTACGAGTACTGGTAAGGTACACATCAATTACATGTATATCACATATACCTTTAGTGTTGCTGGCCTTCTTGTCCGCTAAGTATTTGGGGCAGTTCCGCTTCCAGTGACCACTTCCCTTGCAATAAAAACACTCAGTCTCGGGCTTGGGTCCATTCTTTGGCTTCTTCCCGGCAGCTTGCTTACCGGGCGCGGCAACTCCCTTGTCGTCCTTCTTGAAGTTCTTCTTACCCTTGCCTTTCTTGAACTTAGTGGTTTTATACACCATCAACACTTGATGTTCCTTTTTGATTTCCACCTCTGCTGATTTCAGCATTGAATATACCTCAGGAATGGTCTTTTCCATCCCCTGCATATTGAAGTTCATCACAAAGCTCTTGTAGCTCGGTGGAAGCGACTGAAGGATTCTGTCAATGACCGCGTCATCCGGGAGATTAACTCCCAGCCGAGTCAAGCGGTTATGCAACCCAGACATTTTGAGTATGTGCTCACTGACAGAACTATTTTCCTCCATCTTACAGCTGAAGAACTTGTCGGAGACTTCATATCTCTCGACCCGGGCATGAGCTTGGAAAACCATTTTCAGCTCTTCGAACATCTCATATGCTCCATGTCTCTCAAAATGCTTTTGGAGCCCCGATTCTAAGCTGTAAAGCATGCCGCACTGAACGAGGGAGTAATCATCAGCACGTGACTGCCAAGCGTTCATAACGTCTTGGTTCTCTGGGATGGGTGCATCACCTAGCGGTGCTTCTAGGACATAATCTTTCTTGGCAGCTATAAGGATGATCCTCAGGTTCCGGACCCAGTCTGTATAGTTGCAGCCATAATCTTTCAGCTTGGTTTTCTCTAGGAACGCGTTGAAGTTGAGGGCAACATTAGCGTGGGCCATTTGATCTACAAGACATAGTGTAAAGATTTTTAGACTAAGTTCATGATAATTAAGTTCATCTAATCAAATTATTCAATGAACTCCCACTCAGATAGACATCCCTCTAGTCATCTAAGTGAAACATGATCCGAGTTAACTAGGCCGTGTCCGATCATCACGTGAGACGGACTAGTCAACATCGGTGAACATCTTCATGTTGATCATATCTTCTATACGACTCATGCTCGACCTTTCGGTCTTCCGTGTTCCGAGGCCATGTCTGTACATGCTAGACTCGTCAAGTCAACCTAAGTGTATTGCGTGTGTAAATCTGGCTTACACCCATTGTATTCGAACATTAGAATCTATCACACCCGATCATCACGTGGTGCTTCGAAACAACGAACCTTCGCAACGGTGCACAGTTAGGGGGAACATTTTCTTGAAACTATTACGAGGGATCATCTTATTTAAGCTACCGTCGTTCTAAGCAAATAAGATGTAAAACATGATAAACATCACATGCAATCAAATAGTGACATGATATGGCCAATATCATTTGCTCCTTTTGATCTCCATCTTCGGGGCTTCATGATCATCGTTGTCACCGGCATGACACCATGATCTCCATCATCATGATCTCCATCATCGTGTCTTCTTGACGTTGTCTCGTCATCTATTACTTCTACTACTATGGCTAACGCTTTAGCAATAAAGTAAAGTAATTACATGACGTTTATGTTGACACGCAGGTCATAAATAAATAAAGACAACTCCTATGGCTCCTGCCGGTTGTCATACTCATCAACATGCAAGTCGTGATTCCTATTACAAGAACATGATCAATCTCATACATCACATATATCATTCATCACATCCTTTTGGCCATATCACATCACACGACACATGCTGCAAAAACAAGTTAGACGTCCTCTAATTGTTGTTGCAAGTTTTTACGTGGCTGCTATAGGTTTCTAGCAAGAACGTTTCTTACCTACGCCAAAACCACAACGTGATATGCCAATTTCTATTTACCCTTCATAAGGACCCTTTTCATCGAATCCGATCCGACTAAAGTGGGAGAGACAGACACCCGCCAGCCACCTTATGCAACTAGTGCAGGTCAATCGGTGGAATCAGTCTCACGTAAGCGTACGTGTAAGGTCGGTCCGGGCCGCTTCATCCCATGATGCCTCCGAATCAAGATAAGACTAGTAACGACAAGCAAATTGACAATATCCACGCCCACAACTGCTTTGTGTTCTACTCGTGCATAGAAACTACGCATAGACCTAGCTCATGATGCCACTGTTGGGGAACGTAGCAGAATTTTAAAAAAATTCTACACATCACCAAGATCAATCTATGGAGTCATCTAGCAACGAGGGAGAGAGGAGTGCATCTACATACCCTTGTAGATCGCGCGCGGAAGCGTTCAAGCGAACGGGGTTGATGGAGTCGTACTCGTCGTGATCCAAATCACCGATGACCTAGCGCCGAACGGATGGCACCTCCGCGTTCAACACACGTATGGTTGGGAAGACGTCTCCTCCAACTTGATCCAGCAAGGGAAAAGGAGAGGTTGATGAAGATCCAGCAGCACGACGGCGTGGTGGTGGAAGCAACGGTGATCTCGACAGGGCTTCGCCAAGCACAGGGAGAGGGAGGAGTGTCACGGGAGGGAGAGGGAGAGGCCAGGGGCTAGGGTGCGGCTGCCCTCCCTCCCCCCACTATATATAGGGTCCTTAAGGGGGGGGGCGCCGGCCCTAGGAGATCCAATCTCCAAGGGGGGCGGCGGCCAAGGGGGTGGCTTGCCCCCCAAGCCAAGTGGGGCGCCCCCACCCCTAGGGTTTCCAACCCTAGGCGCAGGGGGAGGCCCAAGGGGGGCACACCAGCCCACTAGGGGCTGGTTCCCCTCCCACTTCAGCCCATGGGGCCCTCCGGGATAGGTGGCCCCACCCGGTGGACCCCCGAGACCCTTCCGGTGGTCCCGGTACAATACCGATTACCCCTGAAACTTTCCCGATGGCCGAAACTTGACTTCCTATATATAAATCTTCACCTCCGGAGCATTCCGGAACTCCTCGTGACGTCCGGATCTCATCCAGGACTCCAAAAAACTTTCGTGTTACCGTATATTAATATCTCAACAACCCTAGCGTCACCGAACGTTAAGTGTGTAGATCCTACGGGTTCGGGAGACACGCAGACATGACCGAGACGACTCTCCGGTCAATAACCAACAGCGGGATCTAGATACCCATGTTGGATCCCACATGCTCCTCGATGATCTCATCAGATGAACCACGATGTCGAGGATTCAATCAATCCGTATACAATTCCCTTTGTCAATCGGTACGTTACTTGCCCGAGACTCGATCGTCGGTATCCCAAAACCTCGTTCAATCTTGTTACCAGCAAGTCACTTTACTCGTACCGTAATGCATGATCATGTGATCAACCACTTGGTCACATTGAGCTCATTATGATGATGTGTAAGTGCATCTAGTGCCACCCCTAGTTATTTTTGGAGTATTGACGACAAACCTAGTTGAGGGACTAATGTGTTTGTGAGAATTGCAGAATAACACAGGTAGAAGTCCCTCATGATTCGGTTTTACTACCAGAGATGACCCCTAAAACTTTATGAAGACATTGAAGTCAAAGGTGGTATATGAAGATATTCACATTGAAGACTATGACAAGAGAAGACACGATATGAAGCCTATGGAGCTCGAAGACTTAGATCTTTCATAGTTCTTTTTCTTTTGTGTTGAGTCATAGGAACCACCGTACTGTTAAGTGGGGTCCAAGAGAACCAGTCAGAATGACTGAAGTGATGCCTAAACCAAAAACCTATGTCTTCGAGTGAAGACAATGAGAGCGAATCTTGTCCAGAGTCGGACAAGTCAGCTTTGCTTGTAGCCCAAGTAAAGTTGTCGTGTGAGTTTGAAATCTGACCGTTGGGACACGTGTCAGTTCCTTAGTGACCCAGGGTCATTTCGGACAAATCAGGTTGGGTTGCCAAGTGGCTATAAATAGCCCACCCCCTACAACCATAAACGGTTGGCTGCTCAGATTGAGAGTACGGCTTTTGTCGTTTGAGAGCAACCCACCTTGAAGCCTTTGAGAGAGAATTCCTTGCGAGGATAAAGCCCTAACCACCCAGAGCCAGAGAGAATTGGGCATCACTTAAGTCTTCTTGTCTGTGTGATCTGAAGACTTATTACACTTGAGGACTGTGCATCAATGGCTTCAGGGCAGACAACACGTTCTTCGATAGCTCCAGGAACCCCTACTCAAGGGAAAGGATATCATCTGATCGGTTCTGGAGCTATCCTCAGCGAAGCTATTACTCTTGCATTCTTTACAACCAAGGTCGCATCTTCCCACACAAGCGCCTTGACGTTGAAGCTATAGCTGGCCTGCCCTGTCTAGAAGAAGCGTTGGATTGCTTCAAGCAAGTGGGTCTGCTGCAGTTTGTTACTGATGAAGAGCATTGGAATGAAGAGCTGCTGCTACAATTCTATGCCACACTTCACATCAAAGGGTATAGCAGAGATCCGAAGACTTGGGTCCTGGAGTGGATGACTGGCAACGTTCATCACGAAGCCAATGCATTTGACATCATTGAGCTCACTGGCTTGCCCACTCCTGGCGATCTCTTCGAGCAAGGCTGTCAGCTGCATGCTGAAGCTATTGAGAGCATCTTTCAGCGGCCAGAACCTAATATGAGTCAAATGCTCAGCATGATGAAGCCATTGCCTCAAGCTGCTGAGTATCCCACAGAGTTCTTCGTTGAAGACCTTGAGTACCTTCCCAGAACCATCTATCACATCATCAGGCGAACTCTCTGGCCTATCAAAGGGCACTGTCCAAATGCCAAGCTTCAGGGTGCAATGAAGACTTTGGTCTTCTATATACTTCATGGCAAATGCTTCAATGCGCAGGACTTCTTCATACGCCAACTTGCTGCATCAGGCATTGATCTGTTTGGTTTGAAGTTCTACGCCCCTTGGGTCATGCGGCTGATCAAGCTACACTCCGCCATCTCTTATCAGCCCTCAGCCCGCAACCATAGGATCTTCTTGCCTGACGTGGACATGTCTGCTGAAGCCATATATTCTGAGCCTGCCAAGCAACCTCAAAGTCTTCAGAATGCAGAACATCAGAGTTTTACACAGAACGTTGAAGGCGTTAAAGCAGTTTCTCGGATGTATCCTTTGGCTGGCACTACACGTGCACCACACCCTGCTTCAACCGAAGCCACTGACAGTGCCACTGCTTCAAGACCCAAGAAGCGCACTCGTGTTCTCAACAACCGAGAGCTTCTTGTGGCCCTACATCAAAAACAAGATAGGCATCATGACTGGCTGAAGCGTCAGATGAAAAGCCTCTTGGTGGATGTTAATCGCACTCGAAATCTTGCCACCAAGAATGCTTTCGTTGCCCATGAAACCTGTCACCACACATGGAAAGGGCTAACGATGATGCTGTTTGAAGCTGATCTTCAAGAGGATGGCTTCACTGAAAGATTCAAGTTTGACTCCACACCTCCTCGAAGGGCTGTGCTGCTAGGAACTCCATCCCTTGAAGACTCTGAGTTCTCTTCCTCTGCTGCCACAGTGACTGCCAGAATTATTGAGGAAGAAGACGATGCTACTTCACCGCCACCTGCTTCAGCACCTCCAAGCTCTTCTGCACCGCCAAACAACACCAACAACCCTGCTACTTCACCTACTCCTCATGGGAACGAGTAGAGGCTCTATGTCTTCAAACCTTTTTGGTCATTACTGACAAAAGGGGGAGAAGCATATGAGATTGATAGTCTTCAAGCGGGTTCATATGGGCGGGTGCCTTATATTTTGTTTCGTGCTTACAACTCTCGTTTTTTTGCTACATTTGGCTCTTATGAGTTGTAACACTTAAACTAGATGGTCGTCTGCTACTTATTTGCCACCTTGTTTTGCGAAGATAAATTCCGCATGTGCGACGATAAATTCCGCACTTAGCTCATTCTACAGACGTCCATTTTCCATTATGCATGGCATTATCTTCATATACTTTCACATGCATAGTGGATTGTCATCATAAGTTGAAGTGGATCTCCACAAGTACCACCTGCCATGTGCATTTGCATTCCAAAAGCAAATTAACTTATATGCACATCTTCAGGGGGAGCCCTTGCAACTTATGAAGACAATTCCTTATTCTTTACAGTTTCACAGATTATATTCCCCGTTGAAAACTTCAACTAGTTTGTCATCAATCACCAAAAAGGGGGAGATTGTAAGTGCATCTAGTGCCACCCCTAGTTAGTTTTGGAGTATTGATGACAAACCTAGTTGAGGGACTAATGTGTTTGTCAGAATTGCAGAATAACACAGGTAGAAGTCCCTCATGATTCGGTTTTACTACCAGAGATGACCCCTAAAACTTTATGAAGACATTGAAGTCAAAGGTGGTATATGAAGATATTCACATTGAAGACTATGACAAGAGAAGACACGATATGAAGCCTACGGAGCTCGAAGACCTAGATCTTTCGTAGTTCTTTTTCTTTTGTGTTGAGTCACAGGAACCACCGTACTGTTAAGTGGGGTCCAAGAGAACCAGTCAGAATGACTGAAGTGATGCCTAAACCAAAAACCTATGTCTTCGAGTGAAGACAATGAGAGCGAATCTTGTCCAGAGTTGGACAAGTCAGCTTTGCTTGTAGCCCAAGTAAAGTTGCCGTGTGAGTTTGAAATCTGACCGTTGGGACACGTGTCAGTTCCTTAGTGACCCAGGATCATTTCGGACAAATCAGGTCGGGTTGCCAAGTGGCTATAAATAGCCCACCCCCTACAACCATAAACGGTTGGCTCAGATTGAGAGTGCAGCTTTTGTCGTTTGAGAGCAACCCACCTCGAAGCCTTTGAGAGAGAATTCCTTGCGAGGATAAAGCCCTAACCACCCAGAGCCAGAGAGAATTGGGCATCACTTAAGTCTTCTTGTCTGTGTGATCTGAAGACTTATTACACTTGAGGACTGTGCATCCTCCAGCCGGTTAGGCGTCACGTTCTGAGCATCCAAGAGACATTGTGGATTGCCGGTGAACGAAGTCTGTGAAGGTTTGGGAGTCTACCTTGAAGACTTACCGGAGTGATTGGGCGAGGTCTATGTGACCTTAGATCAAGGAGAATACGGTGAGGACTGGGTGTCCTGAGCTGCGTGTTCAGGACTGGGTGTCCGGGACTGTGTGTCCTAAGGTTTAAATACCTAGCCGCTCCAACCAGACGTACAGTTGTCACAGCAACTGGAACTGGTCCAACAAATCATTGTCTTCAACGAGTCACTGGTTTCATCTTCACTTCACTTTACTTACTGTTCCTCCTTGTGAAGTCATTGTATGTTTGCTCTATCATTTGTCTTCACTGAGTGACCGCGTGTTCTGTTTGGCTTCACAATATCTTCCTACCTGATCCTTACTACCTAGCTGCTATTAGTCTTTGTGCTTTCACTTCATTGAATACTTGACTATGGTTTGCCTAGTGTAGTCTACCTTCCGCTGCATGGTAATAGGTTTAATTTTATCATTTGTCTTCAAAACTCCCATGTTCTGAAGACTTTCATAAAAATCGCCTATTCACCCCCCTCTAGTCGATATAACGCACTTTCAATTGGTATCAGAGCAAGGTGCTCCCTTGTTCTGTGTGATTCGGTTTAACCACCTGGAGTTTTAGCTATGTCGACTGCAGGGATAATTAAAGTCTCCGCTGCGTGCCCCGTCTTCGATGGAACTGAATATCCCTACTGGAGGAATAAGATGCGTATGCATCTTGAAGCCATTGACGTCGACCTATGGTATGTCATCGAGAACGGCGTTCCCAAGGCTGGAGAAGGTGTCACTACTGCTGATGTCAAGAAATTCATTCAACTGGACTCTCCTGCCAAGAATATCATCTGTGGTCATCTGACCAAAGGATAGTATGGCCGTGTGAGTGCTTTGAAGACATCCAAGCTGGTCTGGGACTGGCTCTCCAAGGTCAATGAAGGCATCTCAACCCAAAGAGATCAGAGAATCAGTGTCCTTCGCAACCTCTTCAACCGCTTCAAGCGAAATGACAATGAGAATGTCCAGCACACATTTGACCGACACACTGACATCACAAATGAGCTTCAAGCCCTCGGCGCCACTGAGATTACCAAGCACGAAGTCGTCAAGACGCTGCTGAGATCACTTGATAGTTCGTTTGACATCCTGGCCCTAATGATTCAAGAACGTCCTGATTTCAAGACACTCGATCCGTCTGACATACTTGAGAGGCTCAACACACATGAGTTTCAGCTTTCGGAGAAAAGAGAGATCTACGGTCCAAACTATGGGCGAACTCGTGCCTTAAAGGCAAAAGCTGTCTCCTCATCTGAAGAAGAATCTGATAGCAGTTCTGATGACCCTGAAGACATTGAAAGGGAACTGGCTATGCTTGTCAAGAAGTTCCAAAAATTCACCAAGAAGAAAGGCTTCAGAAAGTCTTCCCGATCAAGTTCAAGGAATGATGAAGCTCCTACTCATGACTATAAGAAGGCTTAACTCTCTTTTGCAGGGAAAGGTCTCCAGCAGAAAACCAAAATCGTCTGACGCTATTGCTGGGGACCTTAAACATCTTGTAGGGCGCAAGATCAAATGCCCAAATGGTCTTACTATGTACTTCGTACCTGAATCGCTTGCTACTCTCCCTATTAGTCCGTACCTGGATCTAAGCTTTCATAACCCACTGGTTCGTCAAATGTTTTTGCTTCACAATGCTCTTGGTGAAGCCTATCACCCTAACTGCACTGTAGGGTACGACACCAGCGTCTTCAGAATGGATTATTGACAGTGGGTGTACAAATCACATGACTGGCAAAAGAAGTCTTCTTATGGACTCAACCTTACGTCCATCCGACAAGAGCCACATCACATTTGCTGACACTGGTAAAAGTAAGGTATTGGGTCTAGGTAGAGTTGCAATCTCAAGGGATCAACACATGGACAAAGTCATGCTTGTTGAATCCCTTGGCTTCAACTTAATGTCTGTCTCAATGCTTTGCGATTTGAACATGATCGTAATGTTTGGAAAATATCATTGCCTTGTACTAATGGAATCTGACAAGTCTCTAGTGTTTGAAGGGTATCGAAAAGATGATTTGTATGTGGTAGATTTCTCAGCAGGGCCACAGCTTGCAGTATGTCTTCTAGCAAAGGCTTCAGAATGCTGGCTCTGGCATCGGAGGCTTGGACATGCTGGCATGAGGAACCTCCACACCCTTGCGAAGAAGAAGCATGTCGTAGGCATCGAGGGCGTCAAGTTCAAGAAAGACCACTTATGCGGTGCCTGTGAAGCAGGGAAGATGACGAGGGCCAAACATCCCTCGAAGACAATCATGACTACTACTCAACCCTTCGAACTGCTTCACATGGATCTTTTCGGTCCCACTCATTACTCAACTCTAACTACTACTGCTTGCCTCTATGGCTTCGTTATTGTTGATGATTATTCTAGATATACTTGGGTGCACATAATCCTTTACAAGACTGAAGTGCAGGATGTCTTCAGACGCTTCGCCAATCAAGCTATGAACAATTTTGGCGCCAAGATAAAGCACATCAGAAGTGACAATGGCACTGAATTCAAGAACATTGGCCTTGATACATATCTTGATACCTTGGGCATCACACATGAATTCTCAGCCCCGTACACGCCATAGCAGAATGGCGTCGTCGAACGCAAGAACAGAACACTAATTGAGATGGCCAGAACGATGCTAGATGAATACAAGACCCCAAGAAAATTCTGGCCCGAAGCCATTGATACTGCATGCCATACAATCAATCGTGTGTATCTTCACAAGCTACTGAACAAGACATCTTATGAGCTCCTTACTGGCAAGAAGCCAAATGTCAGTTACTTCAGAGTATTTGGCACAAGGTGCTGGATCAAAGACCCACATCACACCTCAAAATTTGCACCAAAAGCATATGAGGGTTTTATGCTTGGATATGGAAAGGATTCGCACTCCTACAAAGTCTTCAATCTCTTTCATTACAAAGTGGTTGAAACAGTGGATGTGCGGTTTGATGAGACCAACGGTTCACAAAGAGAGCAGCTGCCAAATGTGCTAGATGAAGTTCCATCCAGTGTATCAATCAAGCTAATGGGAACTGGAGAAATTATACCTTCTGAAGCTCATCCTGAAGAAGAACTTATCATTTCAGCACCTGATCAACATGAAGACAATGCTCAGCCTGAAGACATTCCTTCCAACAACGACAATGAACAGCAAGAGCAAAGTCTTCGCCCTGTACATCCTCGTGTTGCCAATGAAGTGCAGAATGAAAGAATAATTGATAGCATCAATGCACCTGGTCCACTCACTCGTTCAAGGGCAACTCAGCTAGCAAATTTCTGTGGGCACTTCGCATTCGTCTCAATATCAGAACCCAAGAAAGTTGAAGAAGCCTTCATGGAACCTGAATGGATTCAAGCTATGCAAGAAGAGCTTCAACAGTTTAAGCTGAATAATGTATGGGAACTGGTTAAGCGTCCTGATCCACGGAAGCACAATATAATAGGCACCAAATGGATATACCGCAACAAGCAAGATGAGCATGGTCAAGTTGTCAGAAACAAAGCTCGTCTCGTTGCTCAAGGATATACTCAAGTGGAAGGCATTGACTTCGATGAAACATTTGCTCCCGTGGCTAGACTTGAAGCCATACGCATACTGCTGGCCTATGCAAATCATCATAACATACTTCTATATCAAATGGATGTGAAGAGTGCCTTTCTTAATGGCAAGATTGAAGAAGAAGTGTATGTTGCACAACCGCCTGGATTTGAAAATCCAAAACATCCTGACATGGTATACAAGCTCAACAAGGCACTGTATGGCCTCAAACAAGCTCCTAGGGCCTGGTATGACACACTCAAATACTTCCTGAAGAGCAAAGGCTTCATACCTGGTTCCCTAGATCCCACTCTTTTCACGAAGACATATGATGGTGAACTGTTTGTGTGCCAAATATATGTGGATGACATTATCTTCGGCTGCACAAATCAGAAGTACAGTGAAGAGTTTGGATATACGATGCAAGAGCAATATCAGATGTCCATGATGGGGGAGCTGAAGTTCTTCCTTGGTATTCAAATACGACAACAACGCAATGGCATCTTCATATCTCAAGAGAAGTATCTCAAAGATTGCCTGAAGAAGTTCGGTATGCAAGACTGCAAAGGCTTCACAACACAAATGCCAGCCAAACATCATCTGGGTCCTGACGACAATGGTAAAGAGTTCGATCAAAAGGTATACCGCTCCATGATTGGTTCTTTACTTTATCTATGTGCATCTAGGCCAGATATCATGCTTAGTGTTTGCATGTGTGCTCGATTTCAAGCGGCACCAAAGGAGTCGCATCACTTAGCTGTGAAGCGAATTCTTCGATATTTGGCTCACACCCCAACTCTAGGATTATGGTATCCAAAGGACTCAGAGTTTGATCTGGTTGGATTCTCGGATGCTGATTATGCTGGTGACAAAGTTGATCGCAAGTCTACATCAGGCACATGTCACTTTCTGGGACGATCACTTGTATGTTGGTCTTCAAAGAAGCAGAACTGTGTATCTCTCTCCACTGCTGAATCTGAATACATTGCTGCTGGATCTTGCTGCGCTCAGCTTCTGTGGATGAAGCAAACACTCAAGGACTATGACATTCATCTGAAGCAAGTGCCACTTTACTGCGACAACGAAAGCGCCATCAAGATTGCTAACAACCCAGTTCAGCACTCGAAGACAAAGCACATTGAAATTCGTCATCACTTTCTCAGAGATCATGTTGTGAAGGAAGGCATTGATATCATACACGTCAACACTAAAGAGCAATTAGCAGATATCTTCACCAAGCCCTTGGATGAGAAGAGGTTTTGCAAGTTATGGTGTGAGCTAAATATCCTGGAATCCACAAATGTCCTATGATCAGGCACACATCCTAACCCTTATGCATATTGATGACTTAGATGTGCAACACACGAAGTGAAGTATATCTTCAATCAATGAAGACATACATTCTAAGTGTGAATACATTAATGTGGAATTTGACTTCGGAGCGCCACGATAATTGTGCGTCGTGTCTGGGTCTAATACTTCCTATACGGTGGGTAACGCCACCACCAAACGTTCTATTTTGAAGTGTTTCACTCATGGCGTTACCTTGCAATGTCTTCACATTTGGTTTGGCTTCAATCTCAACATATTTTCATGATTATCTTCACTATGTTGATTATATATATATATATATATATATATATATATATGCTAGTGTTCTGTCCTCTACAGCATTCACTTATAGCTATGTCTTCATGTTGAATCTTTTGAACTAAGTGAATGTGATCGGACCCCAACTTCTCTATGCTTTCTATCTCAAACTCTATCTCTCCAAGTCATATGCATTCTATTGAAACTGTTGAATGTCTTCTCTGCGTCCTTGTCAGCAGAAGATACAGAGACAACCATTAAGTCCGTTTTCAATGCTCATTCCTCTACATGAAATCCGAAGAAGTAGGAACGACCACCCGACAATCCAGGCGTGCGTGGGACGTGGAACAAACCCCAAAATTCCGCATACTGGCCACGTGTTCTTATACGGTGGGTAATTGTGCGTCGTGTCTGGATCTAATACTTCCTATACGGTGGGTAACGCCACCACCAAACGTTCTATTTTGAAGTGTTTCACTCATGGCGTTACCTTGCAATGTCTTCACATTTGGTTTGGCTTCAATCTCAACATATTTTCATGATTATCTTCACTATGTTGATTATATATATATATATATATATATATATATATATATATATATATATATATATATATATATATATATATATATATGCTAGTGTTCTGTCCTCTACAGCATTCACTTATAGCTATGTCTTCATGTTGAATCTTTTGAACTAAGTGAATGTGATCGGACCCCAACTTCTCTATGCTTTCTATCTCAAACTCTATCTCTCCAAGTCATATGCATTCTATTGAAACTGTTGAATGTCTTCTCTGCGTCCTTGTCAGCAGAAGATACAGAGACAACCATTAAGTCCGTTTTCAATGCTCATTCCTCTACATGAAATCCGAAGAAGTAGGAACGACCACCCGACAATCCAGGCGTGCGTGGGACGTGGAACAAACCCCAAAATTCCGCATACTGGCCACGTGTTCCTCAGATGCGAATCGCCAGGGGCACCTGTGTAATAGCACAGTGCCGCCCCTGTGCCTATAAATACACACTCACAGCGGTAATTATCTCTTCTTCCACCCTCGCACGAACCCTAGCGCCACCGCTAGCTCTCGACGACGCCGGCGATGAAGCGCTTTGCTGCCGCAACCTCTCCGACGCCGTCTTCACGCCGACCGCGGACATCGTCCTCTCCGCCGTCGCCGTAGGTGTCCTCCGTCGCCAAGTTAGGGCACGGAAGAGTGAACTGCTCGGCCTCATCTCCCACTCCATCTAGCAGTTCTCAGTGTGGTAAATAAAACTCCCTTTTTACAGCACCGTTGATCCTATTGATCTGTCACTTTCTACCACAAGCAGTTTCTGTTCACACAAGCTAGATCTCTCTCATACTGCATCTCATAACATGCCTAGTATATTCACTTGTGCTTCATAAAGTAGTTAGATTCCTCACTTGTACTGATCTGTGGATTCGTACAAATCTAGAACCAACTTCTTATCTATGAGTGAATGTCTTCGCACGATGAGGTCAATGTCTTCTAAACTGATTTATCTTCAAAATCTTCTGAGAATGCATATGACCTCTTCCCCTTCCCTCGCACCTTAATGCTGTCACAGGTACATGTTCGTGGGAGAATCCTTTGGTTCTCATAGTCTGCATTCATTTGCAGAATTCTTACAGCATCACATAAATTCTCCCGAAGCTAGTTCCTGTTGGTCCAGAAAGAGAAAGCCTTTGAAGCCTTTGAACGTCTTGAAGCCTTTCAAGTTAAAGTTTATGGCTTCAGAGAAAGCAGCAAGGAAGGGGGGCAGACGACGTCATGGCGGAACATCCAGAGATCTGCCTGATGAACTCGCAGAAATGTATAAGACAGATCTTGAAGAGGATTATAGTCAGCGCAAGACCCGAATCCAATAGATTCGACGCTATTGGGCAGAACAATGGTTCAAATACCGCTTCACAACCCAAGAGTATGCTGAGAGAAGTGCCATCAAAAGACCGTGGGGAGACATCTTATACAAGAACCTTCTACCCAGGTCCAGAGATGAAGCTATTGCCCAAAGCTTCTATCCATGCATGGTCCGTGGGCCACAGCCTGATGATGCACATCCGTCGTCACTACTCTGGTGTCGTGACGACAATCTGTTCAAGCACAACTTCCAGTTTGCCCAAAACTCAGCGAAGCAGAACAAGAAGAAATTTGGGTCAGACTTCAACCCTGGTCCCTCAGCACCAAGGGCAGATGGCACACGAGAAGCAGAACCCAATGTCATCGGCCCGTATGCCAACCTTGAAGGCCTCATCACCTACATCTTGGTTCAAGGGACTGCAGTGAATGAGCCTGCGGTTGACACTGAGTCTGATGACGCGCCTGCAGTGCCGAAGCCAAAGCAGTTGAAGAAGCCAAAAGCTTCAAAGCCAGCCCTTCACCAAAAATCTCAAGGGCGAAGCCATTGGCAACTGCACCTCCTGAAGACAGTGTGCAGTCTGAAGATTTATCACGCGTCTCCAAGCCCCAGAAGGCCAAGATGCCTCTGTCTCACACTGGCAAAGAGCTAACAGCTGCTGCCATTCTGCGCAACGACGACATTGATCTGTCAAGTGATGAAGATCTTGCAGATGACGCTCTTGAGCAACTCATCAAGAGCAAAGAAGAAGCAGAAATCTTCAATGATCAGCCTCTCTTTGATGTCACCATCATCCACAACTTCATTGACGAGTGGTTTGACACGCCAAACATCAGCTTTGAAGATCTGCAGCTACCCATTGGCCTCAGTGTCGCCTTCCAAGGCGCCATTGCTTCAGAACTTGCTATTGCCCAGCGCATTGTTGAGCTGAAGCAGAAAATTGACTATGAAAAGGCTCAGTTCAAGAAGCATATGGCCAAACTCAGCGTGCAAGAAGTGAAGAACTTCAAGACAATGATGCACGAGCTCAAGGAAGCCTTTGTGAAGAAGCGTGCAGAAGCTCATGGTTCGCGTGAGCGCATGAAGACTCTGGCTGACAGATGTGTGCAAGCCTATAATGAGGCTGAGAAGCGCAAGGCACTTGGGCGTCTTGGCATCGACCCCTGGATGGCCACAAAGAAGAAGAAGAAGCCTGCTACGGCTGAATCTGATGCACCAAGGCAAGAAGCAGTTCCGATTGTCTTCCCAACAACAATGACTGGCTCGAAGCCAAAGAGCTGGTCAACAGCTTCAGAACTCAAGAAGACAAGAACTGCTGAGGCTGAAGCCAGGAAGAGGAAACACTCTGAAGCCTCTCCTACTGTCCCCACCAAGAAAAAGAGGAAGACCAAGAAAGCTCGGGCTGCTCCCACAGAGCCCTTGATAGTTGAACCCATTTCTATGGTTCATCCTGACACAGAACGTCAACTGACAGTTGATGAGCCTGCTTCCACAGAGGCTCCTGAAGCTGAAGACATTCCAGCAGCTGATCCCATCGCTGCTGAAGACATTGGTCATCATGACAATGTAGAAGATGATGCAGTCCTTCCTCAGTTTGAAAACAGCAAACTCATCAGCATTGGTCGTCCACTGACGCCAATTGCACAGGATGCTTCATGGGCGGATCGCCCACAAGAGGAAGAAGACTATGAGGTCCAGCCCACTCCAACTCCACAGGCGTCGTCTGTGTTCCACAGGCTTCGCAAAGGTCCAAGGCCTCCAGTCTCTGCTGAAGACATTCCGGTTGCATCAGCCACAGAAGAAGTACCACAAGATCCCACTCCCCTGCTCCACCAAGAAGTAGTTCTCCAGGAGAACGTGCCTGTGACCGACCCTCCAGCTAGTCAAGTGGAGGATGAAAATCTTGAGGCTGCCACAACAAACAACGAAGCTTATGTGGAGCCCTCCCCAGCAAAAGCTTCAGAAGACAGCGAAGCCACTGATCCCACCACTTCTATTCCTGAGTCTGCTACCGGTCCCCAATTCAACTATCATGTTGAGCACAGGCCTCAGGTCCAGAAGCCAATCCCAAGACTGCCAAGGTTTCTAGGTCCTGCATCAGCACCTGGCTCCTTCAACATCAATGGCTTCAGGGCAGACAACACGTTCTTCGATAGCTCCAGGAACCCCTACTCAAGGGAAATGATATCATCTGATCGGTTCTGGAGCTATCCTCAGCGAAGCTATTACTCTTGCATTCTTTACAACCAAGGTCGCATCTTCCCACACAAGCGCCTTGACGTTGAAGCTATAGCTGGCCTGCCCTGTCTAGAAGAAGCGTTGGATTGCTTCAAGCAAGTGGGTCTGCTGCAGTTTGTTACTGATGAAGAGCATTGGAATGAAGAGCTGCTGCTACAATTCTATGCCACACTTCACATCAAAGGGTATAGCAGAGATCCGAAGACTTGGGTCCTGGAGTGGATGACTGGCAACGTTCATCACGAAGCCAATGCATTTGACATCATTGAGCTCACTGGCTTGCCCACTCCTGGCGATCTCTTCGAGCAAGGCTGTCAGCTGCATGCTGAAGCTATTGAGAGCATCTTTCAGCGGCCAGAACCTAATATGAGTCAAATGCTCAGCATGATGAAGCCATTGCCTCAAGCTGCTGAGTATCCCACAGAGTTCTTCGTTGAAGACCTTGAGTACCTGCCCAGAACCATCTATCACATCATCAGGCGAACTCTCTGGCCTATCAAAGGGCACTCTCAAATGCCAAGCTTCAGGGTGCAATGAAGACTTTGGTCTTCTATATACTTCATGGCAAATGCTTCAATGCGCAGGACTTCTTCATACGCCAACTTGCTGCACCAGGCATTGATCTATTTGGTTTGAAGTTCTACGCCCCTTGGGTCATGCGGCTGATCAAGCTACACTCCGCCATCTCTTATCAGCCCTCAGCCCGCAACCATAGGATCTTCTTGCCTGACGTGGACATGTCTGCTGAAGCCATATATTCTGAGCCTGCCAAGCAACCTCAAAGTCTTCAGAATGCAGAACATCAGAGTTTTACACAGAACGTTGAAGGCGTTAAAGCAGTTTCTCGGATGTATCCTTTGGCTGGCACTACACGTGCACCACACCCTGCTTCAACCGAAGCCACTGACAGTGCCACTGCTTCAAGACCCAAGAAGCGCACTCGTGTTCTCAACAACCGAGAGCTTCTTGTGGCCCTACATCAAAAACAAGATAGGCATCATGACTGGCTGAAGCGTCAGATGAAAAGCCTCTTGGTGGATGTTAATCGCACTCGAAATCTTGCCACCAAGAATGCTTTCGTTGCCCATGAAACCTGTCACCACACATGGAAAGGGCTAACGATGATGCTGTTTGAAGCTGATCTTCAAGAGGATGGCTTCACTGAAAGATTCAAGTTTGACTCCACACCTCCTCGAAGGGCTGTGCTGCTAGGAACTCCATCCCTTGAAGACTCTGAGTTCTCTTCCTCTGCTGCCACAGTGACTGCCAGAATTATTGAGGAAGAAAGACGATGCTACTTCACCGCCACCTGCTTCAGCACCTCCAAGCTCTTCTGCACCGCCAAACAACACCAACAACCCTGCTACTTCACCTACTCCTCATGGGAACGAGTAGCTCTATGTCTTCAAACCTTTTTGGTCATTACTGACAAAAGGGGGAGAAGCATATGAGATTGATAGTCTTCAAGCGGGTTCATATGGGCGGGTGCCTTATATTTTGTTTCGTGCTTACAACTCTCGTTTTTTTGCTACATTTGGCTCTTATGAGTTGTAACACTTAAACTAGATGGTCGTCTGCTACTTATTTGCCACCTTGTTTTGCGAAGATAAATTCCGCATGTGCGACGATAAATTCCGCACTTAGCTCATTCTACAGACGTCCATTTTCCATTATGCATGGCATTATCTTCATATACTTTCACATGCATAGTGGATTGTCATCATAAGTTGAAGTGGATCTCCACAAGTACCACCTGCCATGTGCATTTGCATTCCAAAAGCAAATTAACTTATATGCACATCTTCAGGGGGAGCCCTTGCAACTTATGAAGACAATTCCTTATTCTTTACAGTTTCACAGATTATATTCCCCGTTGAAAACTTCAACTAGTTTGTCATCAATCACCAAAAAGGGGGAGATTGTAAGTGCATCTAGTGCCACCCCTAGTTAGTTTTGGAGTATTGATGACAAACCTAGTTGAGGGACTAATGTGTTTGTCAGAATTGCAGAATAACACAGGTAGAAGTCCCTCATGATTCGGTTTTACTACCAGAGATGACCCCTAAAACTTTATGAAGACATTGAAGTCAAAGGTGGTATATGAAGATATTCACATTGAAGACTATGACAAGAGAAGACACGATATGAAGCCTACGGAGCTCGAAGACCTAGATCTTTCGTAGTTCTTTTTCTTTTGTGTTGAGTCACAGGAACCACCGTACTGTTAAGTGGGGTCCAAGAGAACCAGTCAGAATGACTGAAGTGATGCCTAAACCAAAAACCTATGTCTTCAAGTGAAGACAATGAGAGCGAATCTTGTCCAGAGTTGGACAAGTCAGCTTTGCTTGTAGCCCAAGTAAAGTTGCCGTGTGAGTTTGAAATCTGACCGTTGGGACACGTGTCAGTTCCTTAGTGACCCAGGATCATTTCGGACAAATCAGGTCGGGTTGCCAAGTGGCTATAAATAGCCCACCCCCTACAACCATAAACGGTTGGCTCAGATTGAGAGTACAGCTTTTGTCGTTTGAGAGCAACCCACCTCGAAGCCTTTGAGAGAGAATTCCTTGCGAGGATAAAGCCCTAACCACCCAGAGCCAGAGAGAATTGGGCATCACTTAAGTCTTCTTGTCTGTGTGATCTGAAGACTTATTACACTTGAGGACTGTGCATCCTCCAGCCGGTTAGGCGTCACGTTCTGAGCATCCAAGAGACATTGTGGATTGCCGGTGAACGAAGTCTGTGAAGGTTTGGGAGTCTACCTTGAAGACTTACCGGAGTGATTGGGCGAGGTCTATGTGACCTTAGATCAAGGAGAATACGGTGAGGACTGGGTGTCCTGAGCTGCGTGTTCAGGACTGGGTGTCCGGGACTGTGTGTCCTAAGGTTTAAATACCTAGCCGCTCCAACCAGACGTACAGTTGTCACAGCAACTGGAACTGGTCCAACAAATCATTGTCTTCAACGAGTCACTGGTTTCATCTTCACTTCACTTTACTTACTGTTCCTCCTTGTGAAGTCATTGTATGTTTGCTCTATCATTTGTCTTCACTGAGTGACTGCGTGTTCTGTTTGGCTTCACAATATCTTCCTACCTGATCCTTACTACCTAGCTGCTATTAGTCTTTGTGCTTTCACTTCATTGAATACTTGACTATGGTTTGCCTAGTGTAGTCTACCTTCCGCTGCATGGTAATAGGTTTAATTTTATCGTTTGTCTTCAAAACTCCCATGTTCTGAAGACTTTCATAAAAATCGCCTATTCACCCCCCCCCCCTCTAGTCGATATAACGCACTTTCATGATGCATTACTGAGTGGGCCCAGAGATACCTCTCCGTCATACGGAGTGACAAATCTCAGTCTCGATTCGTGCCAACTCAACAGACACTTTCGGAGATACCTGTAGTGTACCTTTATAGTCACCAAGTTACGTTGTGACGTTTGGCACACCCAAAGCACTCCTACGGTATCCGAGAGTTACACAATCTCATGGTCTAAGGAAATGATACTTGACATTCGAAAAAGCTATACTAAACGAACTACACGATCTTTGAGCTATGCTTAGGATTGGGTCTTGCCCATCACATCATTCTCCTAATGATGTGATCCTGTTATCAATGACATCCAATGTCCATAGTCAGGAAACCATGACTATATTTTGATCAACGAGCTAGTCAACTAGAGGCTCACTAGGGACGTGTTATGGTCTATGTATTCACACATGTATTATGATTTCCTGATAACACAATTATAGCATGAAAAATAGACAATTATCATGAACAAAGAAATATAATAATAACCATTTTATTATTGCCTCTAGGGCATACTTCCAACACCTAGGAGCCCTCTGATGCCCATCTTTGACTATATGGAGTCTTTCGTCGAGGAAATAATCAGAAGCTAACTCACGGGACGAAACTCCGCCGCCACGAGGTTGAACCATGGCGGAACCAATCAAGGGCTCCGGCGGAGCTGTTCTGCCGGGGAAACTTCCCTCCGGGAGGGGGAAATCATCACCATTGTCATCACCAATGATCCTCTCATCGGGAGGGGGTCAATCTCCATCAACATCTTCACCAGCACCATCTCATCTCGAACCCTAGTTCATCTCTTGTATCCAATCTTTGTATCCAAACCTCAGATTGGTACCTGTGGGTTGCTAGTAGTGTTGATTACTCCCTGTAGTTGATGCTAGTTGGTTTACTTGGTGGAAGATCATATGTTCAGATCCATTATGCATATTAATACCCTTTGATTATGAACATGAATATGCTTTGTGAGTAGTTATGTTTGTTCCCGAGGACATGGGAGAAGTCTTGCTATAAGTAGTCATGTGAATTTGGTATTCGTTCGATATTTTGATGAGATGTATGTTGTCTTTCCTCTAGTGGTGTCATGTGAACGTTGACCACATGACACTTAACCATTTTTTGGGCCTAGAGGAAGGCATTGGAAAGTAATAAGTAGATGATGGGTTGCTAGAGTGACAGAAGCTTAAACCCTCGTTTATGCGTTGCTTCGTAAGGGGCTGATTTGGATCCATATGTTTCATGCTATGGTTAGGTTTACCTTAATACTTCTGTTGTAGTTGCGGATGCTTGCAATAGGGGTTAATCATAAGTGGGATACTTGTCCAAGTAAGGGCAGTACCTAAGCACCGGTCCACCCACATTTCAAATTATCAAAGTACCGAACGCGAATCATATGAGCGTGATGAAAAATAGCTTGATGATAAATCCCATGTGTCCCCGGGAGCGCTTTCCTTCATATAAGAGTTTGTCCAGGCTTGTCCTTTGCTACAAAAAGGATTGGGCCATCTTGCTGCACCTTATTTACTTTCATTACTTGTTGCTTGTTACAATTTATCTTATCACAAAACTATCTGTTACCGATAATTTTAGTGCTTGCAGAGAATACCTTGCTGAAAACCGCTTATCATTTCCTTCTGCTCCTCATTGGGTTCGACACTCTTACTTATCGAAAAGGCTACGATAGATCCCCTACATTTGTCGGTCATCAATAGCATCAAGCGTTGATGGTTAACAAGACCACTAGTTTCAAGAAAAGGGCAAAGGGAAAGAAAGAGGAACTTCAAAGAAGAATAGCAAGCAAGTTGCTACTCCCATGAAGAAGCCGAAAGCTAGACACAAGCCTGGAACTGAGTGCTGCTACTACAAAGGAAATGGTCATTGGAAGTGGAACTGCCCTAGATAGTTGGCGGATAAGAAGGATGGCAAAGTGAACAAAAGTATATTTGATATACATGTTATTGATGTGTACTTTACTAGTGTTTATAGCAAACCCTCAGTATTTGATATTGGTTTAGTTGCTAAGAGTTGTAACTCGAAACAGGAGTTGCAAAATAAACAGAGAGTAGTTAAGGGTGAGGTGATGATATGAGTTGGAAGTAATTCCAAGGTTGATAGGATCACCATCGCACACTCCCTTTACCTTCGGGATTAGTGTTGTACCTAAAATAAATGTTATTTGGTGTTTGCGTTGAGCATAAATATGATTGGATCATGTTTATTGCAATACGGTTATTCATTTAAGTCAAAGAATAATTGTTGTTTTATTTACATGAATAAAACCTTCTATGGTCATACACTCAATATAAATGGTTTATTGAATCTCGATCGTAGTGACACGCATATTCATAATATTGAAGCCAAAATATGCAAAGTTAATAATGATAGTGAAACTTATATGTGGCATCGCCATTTAGGTCAAATTGGTGTAAAGCGCATGAAGAAAATCCATGTTGATGGACTTTTGGAATTACTTGATTATGAATCACTTGATGCTTGCGAACCATGCCTCATGGGCAAGATGACTAAGACTCCGTTCTCCAAAACAATGGAGCGAGCAACTGAATCATTGGAAATAATACATATTGATGTATGCGGTCCGATGAGTGTTGAGGCTCGCAGCGGGTATCGTTATTTCCTGACCTTCATAGATGATTTGAGCAGATATGAGTATATCTACTTGATGAAACATAAGTCTAAAACATTTGAAAAGTTCAAAGAATTTCAGAGTGAAGTAGAAAATCATCGTAACAAGAAAATAAAGTTTCTACGATCTGATCGTGGAAGTGGATATTTGAGTTATGAGTTTGGTCTTCATTTGAAACAATGCAGAATAGTTTCGCAACTCACGCCACCTGGAACACCACAGTGTAATGGTGTGTCTGAACATCGTGACCGTACTTTATTAGATATGGTGCGATCTATGATGTCTCTTACCGATTTACCACTATCCTTTTGGGGTTATGCATTAGAGACAACTGCATTCACATTAAATAGGGCACCATCTAAATCCGTTGAGATGACACCGTATGAACTACGGTTTGGCAAGAAACCAAAGCTGTTGTTTCTTAAAGTTTGGGGTTGTGATGCTTATGTGAAAAAGTTTCAAACTGATAACCTCGAACCCAAATCAGAGAAATGCGTCTTCATAGGGTACCCAAAAGAAACTGTTGGGAACACCTTGTATCATAGATCCGAAGGCAAGATATTTTGTTGCTAAGAATGGATCCTTTCTAAGAGGAGTTTCTCTCGAAAGAAGTGAGTGGGAGGAAAGTAGAACTTGATGGGGTAATTGTACCTTCTCCCGAATTGGAAAGTAGTTCATCACATAAATCAGTTCCAATGATGCCTACACCAATTAGTGAGGAAGTTAATGATGATGATCATGAGACTTCGGATCAAGTTAGTACCAAACCTCGTAGGTGAACCAGAGTATGTTCCGCACCAGAGTGGTATGGTAATCCTGCTCTAGAGGTCATGTTACTTGACCATGATGAACCTACGAACTATGAGGAAGCGATGATGAGCCCAGATTCCGCAAAATGGCTTGAGGCCAGGAAATCTGAGATGGGATCCATGTATAAAGAACAAAGTATGGACTTTGATTGACTTGCCCGATGATCAGTGAGCCATTGAGAATAAATGGATCTTCAAGAGGAAGACAGACGCTGATAGTAGTGTTACTATCTACAAAGCTCAAATTGTCACAAAAGGTTTTCGACAAGTTCAAGGTGTTGACTATGATGAGATTTTCTCACTCGTATAGATGCTCAAAAGTTTGTCCGAATCATGTTAGCAGTTGCCGCATTTTATGAAATCTGGCAAATGGGTATCAAAACTACATTCCTTAATGGATTTATTTAAAAAAAGGTTGTATATGATGCAACCAGAAGGTTTTTTCAATCCTAAAGATGCTAACAAAGTGTGCAAGCTCTAGCGATCCATCTATGGACTGGTGCAAGCATCTTAGAGTTGGAATATGCGCTTTGATGAGTTGATCAAAGCATATAGTTTTATACAGACTTTTGGAGAAGCCTGTATTTACAAGAAAGTGAGTGGGAGCTTTGTAGCATTTCTGAAATTATATGTGGATGACATATTGTTGATCGGGAATGATACTGAATTTATGGATAGCATAAAAGGATACTTGAATAAGAATTTTTCAATGAAAGACCTTGATAAAGTTGCTTACATATTGGGCATCAAGATCTATAGAGATAGATCAAGACGCTAGATAAATTTTTCAATGAGTACATACCTTGACAAGTTTTTGAAGCAGTTCAAAATGGAACAATCAAAGAAGGAGTTGTTGACTGTGTTGCAAGGTGCGAAGTTGAGTAAAGACTCAAAACCCGACCACGGCAGAAAATAGAAAGAGAATGAAAAAGTCATTCCCTATGCCTCAGTCATAGGTTCTATAAAGTATGTTGTGCTGTGTACCAGACCTATTGTATACCTTAGCATTATTTTGGCAAGGGAGTACAATCGTGATCTAGGAGTAGATCACTGGACAGCGGTCAAAATTATCCTTAGAGGACTAAGGAAATATTTCTCGGTTATGGAGGTGATAAAAGAGTTCGTCGTAAAGAGTTACGTCGATGCAAGCTTTTGACACCGATCTAGATGACTCTAAGTCTCGATCTAGATACATATTGAAAGTGGGAGCAATTAGCTAGAGTAGTTCCGTGCAAAGTATTGTAGACACAGAAATTTGCAAAATACACACGGATCTGAATGTTGCAGACCCGTAGACTAAACTTCTCTCACAAGAAAAATATGATCACTCTTTGGGTGTTAATCACATAGCAATATGAACTAGATTATTAAATCTAGTAAACCCTTTGGGTATTAGTCACATGGAAATGTGAACTAATCACATAAAGATGTGAAACTATTGGTGTTAAATCACATGACGATGTGAACTAGATTATTGACTCTAGTGCAAGTGGGAGAGTGAAGGAAATATGCCCTAGAGGCAATAATGAAGTTGTTATTTATATTCCCTTATATCATGATAAATGTTTATTATTCATGCTAGAATTGTATTAACCGGAAACTTAGTACATCTATGAATACATAGACAAACATAGTGTCCCTAGTATGCCTCTACTTGACTAGCTCGTTAATCAAAGATGGTTAAGTTTCCTAGCCATGAACATGTGCTGTCATTGGATGAACGGGATCACATCATTAGAGAATGATGTGATGGACAAGACCCATCCGTTAGCTTATCATAATGATCATTTAGTTTATTGCTATTGCTTTCTTCATGACTTATACATGTTCCTATGACTATGAGAATATGCAACTCCCGAATACCGGAGGAACACTTAGTGTGCTATCAAATGTCACAATATAACTGGGTGATTATAACGATGCTCTACAGGTGTCTCCGATGGTGTTTGTTGGGTTGGCATAGATCGAGATTAGGATTTGTCACTCCGTGTATCGGAGAGGTATCTCTGGGCCCTCTCGGTAATGCTCATCACTATAAGCCTTGCAAGCAATGTGACTAATGAGTTAGTTGCGGGATGAAGTATTACAGAACGAGTAAAGAGACTTGTCGGTAATGAGATTGAACTAGGTATGATGATACTGACGATCGAATCTCGGGCAAGTAACATACCGATGACAAAGGGAACAACGTATGTTGTTATGCGGTTTGACCGATAAAGTTCTTCGTATAGTATGTATTAACCAATATGAGCATCTAGGTTCCGCTATTGGTTATTGGCCGGAGATGAGTCTCGATCATGTCTACATAGTTCTTGAACCCGTAGGGTCCGCCCGCTTAATGTTCAATGACGATTGGTATTATGAGTTATGTGGTTTGATGTACCGAAGGTGTTTCGGAGTCCCGGATGTGATCACAGACATGACAAGGAGTCTCGAAATGGTTGAGACATAAAGATTGATATATTGGACGGCTATATTCAGACACCGGAAGTGTTCCGGGTGGTTTCAGATAAAACCAAAGTGCTGGAGGGTT
>NC_041388.1:335866392-335910256 GCF_002162155.2 Triticum dicoccoides
GCCTTGTGGAGAGAGAGAGAGGGGCGGCCAGGGCAGGCCGCACGCCCCCTCCCCCTTGAGTCCGAATTGACTAGGAGGGGGGCGGCGCCCCCCTTTTTTCCTTCCCCTCTCCCACTCCTTCCTTCCCTCTGCTAGTAGGACTAGAAAAGGATGAATCCTACTCCTACCAGGAGGAGGATTCCTTCCCCTCCTTAGGCGCCCCAAGGGCCGGCCAGCCTCCCCCTTGCTCCTTTATATATGGGGGCGGGGGGCACCCTAGAACACACAAGTTGACATTGTTTAGCCGTGTGCGGTGCCACCCTCCACCACAATCCACCTCGGTCATATTGTTGCGGTGCTTAGGCGAAGCCCTACGCGGTAGCTTCATCATCATTGTCATCACGCCGTCGTGCTGACGAAACTCTCCCCCGACACTCAGCTGGATCTAGAGTCCAAGGGACGTCACCGAGCTAAACGTGTGCAGATCACGGAGGTGCCGTATCTTCAATGCGAGGATCGGTCGGATCATGAAGACGTTCGACTACATCAACCGCGTTGTCATAACACTTCCACTTATGGTCTACAAGGGTACGTGGACTTGTTGGGGAACATAGTAATTTCAAAAAAATTCCTACGCACACGCGAGATCATGGTGATGGATAGCAACGAGAGGGGAGAGTATGTCTGCGTACCCTCGTAGACCGAAAGCGGAAGCGTTTATCAACGTGGTTGATGTAGTCGTACACCTTCACAATCCGTCCCAATCAAGTACCAAAAATATGGCACCTCCGCGTTCAGCACACGCTCAGCTCGATGATGTCCTCGCCTTCTTGATCCAGCAAGAGGGGCGAAGTAGTAGATGAGTTCTGGCAGCACGACAGCGTAGTGACAGTGTTGGTGAAGAAGAATTTCCGCAAGGCTTCGCCTAAGCACTACGAAAACTATTACGGAGGATAAACTAGAGGGGACGGGGTTGTCGGCACACGGCTTGGTGTTTCTTGATGTGTCTTGGGTGCTAGCCCTACCCCTCTATTTATATGTTGAGCCTTGGGGTCGAAACTTGGAGTAAAAGCCTCCACAAAGTCGGTTTCACCCGAAAGGCAAGAGTCCTTCTCGGACTCCAGGGCCAGAACCCAGACGCCAGGGACCCTGGCGTCTGATACGTCCATTTTGCATCATGCTTTTATATCGACATTTATTGCATTATGGGCTGTTATTACACATTATGTCACAATACTTATGCTTTTCTCTCTTATTTTACAAGGTTTACATGAAGAGGGGGAATGCCGGCAGCTGGAATTCTGGGCTGGAAAAGGAGCAAATATTACTGACCTACTCTGCACATCTCCAAAAGTCCTGAAACTCCACGGGAGTTATTTTCAGAATATATAAAAATACTAAGCGAAGAAAGTACCAGAGGGGGGCCACCCACCATCCACGAGGGTGGGGGCGCGCCCTACCCCCCTGGGTGCGCCCCTGCCTCGTGGGCCCCCTGGTGGCCCTCTGATGCCCATCTTTGGCTATATGGAGTCTTTCGTCGAGGAAAAAATCATAAGCAAGCTTTCGGGAAGAAACTTCGCCGCCAAGAGGCGGAACCAATCTAGGGCTCCGACAGAGCTGTTCTGCCGGGGAAACTTCCCTTCGGGAGGGGGAAATCCTCACCATCGTCATGACCAACGATCCTATCATCGGGAGGGGTTCATTAAGGACTTCTCGAAAATTTCTCGACCTCTGACTAACCTATTACAAAAAGATATTCCTTTTGTCTTTGATGATGATTGTGTAGAAGCATTTGAAATACTTAAGAAAGCCTTGATTTCTGCACCTATTGTTCAACCAGCTGATTGGAATTTACCATTTGAAATCATGTGTGATGCTAGTGATTATGCTGTAGGTGCTGTTCTAGGACAAAGAGTTGATAAAAATTAAATGTTATTCAATATGCTAGTAAAACTCTAGACAATGCCATGCTACTACTGAAAAGGAATTCTTAGCAGTTGTATTTGCTTGTGATAAGTTTAGACCTTATATTATTGATTCTAAAGTAACTATTCACACTGATCATACTATTATTAAATATCTTATGGAAAAGAAAGATGCTAAACCTAGACTTATTAGATGGGTTCTCCTGCTACAAGAATTTGATTTGCATATTATTGATAGAAAGGGAGCTGAGAATACCGTTGCAGACAACTTGTCTAGGTTAGAGAATGTTCTTAATGACCCACTACCTATTTATGATAGCTTTCCTGATGAACAATTAGCTGCCATAAATGCTTCTCGCACTGCTCCATGGTATGCTGATTATGCTAATTACATTGTTGCTAAATTTATACCACCTAGTTTCACATACCAGCAAAAGAAAAAGTTTTTCTATGATTTAAGACATTACTTCTAGGATGACCCACATCTTTATAAAGAAGGAGTAGATGGTGTTATTAGACATTGTATACCTGAGCATGAACAGGAACAGATCCTACGCAAATGTCACTTCGAAGCATAAGGTATTGCACATAAGGTATTGGGAAGTAATAAGTAGATGATGGGTTGCTAGAGTGACAGAAGCTTAAACCCTAGTTTATGCGTTGCTTTGTAAGGGACTGATTTGGATCCATATGTTTCATGCTATGGTTAGGTTTACATTAATACTTCTGTTGTAGCTACAGATGCTTGCAATGAGGGTTAATCATAAGTGGGATGCTTGTCCATATAAGGACAGTACCCAAGCACCGGTCCACCCACATATCAAAGTACCGAACGTGAATCTTATAAACGTGATGAAAACTAGCTTGACGATAATTCCCATGTGTCCTCGGGAGTGCTTTCCTTTATATAAGAGTTTTTCCAGGCTTGTCCTTTGCTACAAAAAGGATTGGGCCATCTTGCTGCACCTTATTTACTTTTATTACTTGCTACTCGTTATAAATTACCTTATCACCAAACTATCTGTTACCGATAATTTCAGTGCTTGCAGAGAATACCTTACTGAAAACTGCTTGTCATAGCTAGCACACACAGTAACAAAAGTGAATATCACTAAGACATACATCATTCTACTACAACGGTAGATCCAGATATGTATAAATCATACCTTAGGCACAGCTCAAGCTGGCAGATAAATACAGCGGAATTATACGTAGTCACTAAGTTAGACTCCATCAACGCCACTGGGCTCGTTGAGTGTAGACCATAACCCTATCGTCTCTTAATCTGTCAAGATCTGCACATGATAGGTGCAGGTGAGTACATGGAATGTATTCGCAAGTGGCAAAGGAAAGTTTAACATAATATATATGCAGGGTAAGTATTGTGGAGGTTTCATTTGCGTAAAGCCAATTTTCCCTATACTAAATTTTGTAAACTACTTTTGGAATAGAAATAGTTTTTAGTATAAAAAGTAGGAGTGAGACACTTGGATATACGCACCAGTGCTCAGTCTCCAAAACAGTTTTAAAACATACATGAGGTTGAAGTGAAACACATTCACTGTGCTCACTCCTCAACTTTAACCCTTAAAATAGATTTTTAGAAAAGAGAGGGGAGATTCTTCTCCAGTCCAAGTTTTTAGTTGCTCAATTTGCCCGTAACCGGGGGCACGGCTAATCGATTAGGTTAAACCCTCTGCAGAGGTCGTACACGTTCCCCACATGACACAACCAACCCCGTTTACCGTTACACACTTGGGTGTACGACTAGGAGGAGATTGTGATGAAGCCTTTCCTTGACAGCCCCCTATACCTGACCAAGCCGCCCGCAACTTAGGCAATGAAAGCCCCTCTACGGTGGCGGTCCTGAGGTAAGGGTCTCCCGTTAGTACTAAGCTAAGCCAGAATTTTTGTCAAAAAAAAACTACCTGCACAACGAAATTAACAAAAAAGACTACCTTCGGATGAAATTGACAGAACAGACCAGCCCAGCCGTGGCGGTAGGCGTGCCAGCCGACGCATGGCACCTGCCGCCATGCCGGCAGGCGGCAGCCCTGCCACCACATGGTCTGGCGGCAGCAGGCGCATAACAGCCAGCAAGCCCCAAGAACGGAACGGGGGGCTGCATGTGCTCCCTGCCGCTTAGTGGGGTGGCGGTAGGACTGTTTGTCTGCTGCTAGTTTCATCTATGTTTTGTTTCGTCTGCGTTTCGTTTCGTCTGACGAATAATGCCACATATTCATATGTTTATGCTATTAATACCTAGGTATGCAGTGCACTATTTTTACAAATAATAATCATTTATTTATAAATAATAATACAAGCCTCCGTCGCGGGCCTCATCATCGGCCTTCTTGCACCGGCCTCAACGCCACGCGGAACATCATCGCCGCAGGCCTCACCGTCGGCCTCCTCGCGTCGGGCGATTCACCGGCGAACCTTCATCGCCGGCCTCATCGCGTCGGCATCATCATCCGGCGGACCTGCTCCATCGCGGGCCTCATCGTCGGCCTCTTCGCACCGGCCTCATCGCCTGGCGGACCTTCGCCGCCGCAGGCCTCATCATCAGCCTCCTCGCCCTAGCCTCATCGCCCAGCAGACCTACTCCGCTGTGGGCCTCGTCGTCGGCCTCTTTGCACAGGCCTCATTGCCTGGTGGACCTTCGCTGCCGCATGCCTCATCGTCAGTCTCATCACCCAACGGACCTTCGCCACCGGAGGCCGACGATGAGCCCTGCTATGAGGCATTATTCGGGCGATGATGTCGGCAGCGAAGGAGGCCCACAATGGGGCCTGCGGTGAGGAAGGTACACGAGGATGCAAATGGGCGATGAGGCCAGCGTGAGGAGGCCGATGATGAGACCTGCGATGGAGCAGGTCTGCCGGATGATGAGGCCCGCGGCGATGAAGGTCCGCCTGGCGATGGTGTCGGCGCAAGGAGGCCGGCGATGAGGCCTGCGGCGGCGAAGGTCTGCCAGGTGATGAGCCTGGTGCGAAGAGGCCGACGATGAGGCCCGCGGCGGAGCAGCTCCGCCGGGCGAGGAGGCCGTCGATGAGACTGCGGCGGTGAAAGTCCGCCGGGTGAATCCCGATGTGAGGAGGCCGACAATGAGGCTTGCGACGGTGATGTTCCGCCGGGCGTTGAGGCCGGTGCGAGGAGGCCGACAATGTGACCCACGATGGAGGCTCGTATTATTATTTGTAAATAAATGATTATTATTTGCAAAAACAGTGCACTATATGTATAGGAATCAATAGTAGAGACATACGAATCTATGGCATTATTCGTAAGATGAAACAAAACACCATTATTTGTCAGACAAAACAAAATGCAGACGAAACGAAACGTAGGCAAACAGTCATGCCGCCACGCCACTAGGCGGCAGGGATCACATGCAACCTCACATTTCGTTTTGAGCGTTGGCTGGCTATTATGCGCCTGTCGCCACCTGGCCTTGTGGCGGCAGGGGCTGCCGCCTGCCGGTGTGGAGGCAGGTGCCACGCGTCGGCTGTCGTGGCGGTCTTTTCTGTTTATTTCGTTTGAAGGTGGTCTTTTTTGTCAATTTCGTTGAACAGGTGGTCTTTTTGGACAAAAAATCAGCTAAGCCAGAGCCCATAGTAGCATGTGGCTGTACTGGAAGCTACATCGAACTGTACTTGGAAGATCTCATTCCCCTGGATGGCGGTCCCCACCAAAAACCTGTGTGCAAGACCCTAGTCGGGCGCATTCACTACAAAACCCAGATGGGCGCAATCACTTGTAGACGCTCCCGTCATACCATCCCGCCCAGGGAATAGAAGTAAAACAAAGAGAGCAAGTTTGTTTTAAAAGGATTTTCTCAAACTTTGCTCCAAAGAGAGCAAGTTTAAAGTTTAAAACAAGTTTGGTTTTCATCCCACCCATTTTGTGCAAGTGTGGCCAATGGTGAGTCTTGAACCTATGGCTCTAGCTAAATATAATACTTTGCAAAACTTTTATAAAACATGCATAGTATTAAAATTTAAAGAGTTATGCATAGTATGAAAATATAGGTTGAAGCATGATAAATTTGCAACTTGCCTTCGGTTTCGTAGTCAAAAGGTTCTACCTCCTCGTAGAATTCACCTTCGCACTTGTCGCAATCAAACGTGATAAATAACTCAAGTAAGACACTCACATAACAATGATTCAAGCAAGCATTCAACACACAAATAACATCCAAATGAAAATCCAAATAATAACACAAATTATTCGATTGCCACTATCATAATTTCTAGGGCACGGTTAGGGTTGATATAGAATCAGGTGTGGTCTTGGAAGAAAATATGACATAGTAATATTCTAGGGTTGGAAATGATACTAAGTGAAGATCTTGGTTTGATATAGAAGATGGGTTGCGAGACAAGTTCTTACAACAAATTCTATCATGAGATTATTCGAAATATTTGACTTGGGTTAAATAAAACTGGCGTAGCATAAGTTTCAAGATAAAAGGAATCCTTAATCTTGTCACTTCAAAGTTTTGTGGTGATATCAAATGTCCAAAGAGATTCCCTAGGGATCAATCTAAGAGTTTTACCCTATAGTCAAATTTTATTTTAACTAAGTTATTAAATGATGATCCAAGAAGGTAAAACCAAGGTGTTGATGATAAAACATCATCTAAACTATGTTGGAAAACTAATCCATCAGTCCAACAGAAAGGTTAGGTCTTAAGGTCCAACTTTCATATATAAAACATTTTTATATGGTTTACAGAATAAATGATATAGCAAAATTACTAAAATTCGTATTTAAATCAAAACTAAATTTTAATTTGCTCATAAATGAAATTTTATAATTTCATAAAAAACTACAGGTTCCAACGAATCTGGGGATATCTTATTTGTCGAAATCGGACATACGGTTTGGAAGATACGAATTTCCGAAGTTTAGATATTTTTCTGAAAAATGACTTACGGAATTTTAGAGGAGGCTTGCTGGAGTTGTCGCCGGAGTTGGGGAAGAAGGTCGCCGGAGTTGTGGAAGAAGGTCCCCGAAGTCAAGTAGCAGGGGAACGGCGAAGAGATCGACAAGGGGAGTCCGTTGGATAAGGTCACGGGCTCGGCCTTGTCCCATGGCGGCGTGGAGTGGCCGCCGGAGCTGCCGAACTCCGACGAGCAATTGCTCGCAGAGGAGGACGAGGTAGAGAGGGGTTTTCTTGAGAGGGTATGAGGACTATGAGGTTCACCTATGGGTACTATTTATAGGAGGGGGGGAGGTCAGAATCGAGCGGAGCGTCATCGGTTTCATGGGTGTTAATGGCGGCTGTTACTTGTGCTGCTAATGGCCATTAAGGGGGAAATTAGGGCGCACTAATAGAGGTGAGGGGTCGTAGGAGACGAGAGGAACCGATTCAAGAGGTCAACGGGTGCGGGGGAAGGGAAGGGAAGCATTGGGCGCAGCCGCTGTACGCCATGGCGGCTCCTGTGGGGTGAATGTGAGGAGGAAGAAGACCTCCTGTACGTGTACGTGAGGAGCTCGGCTGGTTGGGCCTAGCCCAATTAGTTTTAGGACTAATAAACTATATTTTGTGTGCGTACATGTTTCGATAATGCACTATGGGCTTCATAATTTTACCAACATAGTTCTTAGTATCTTATGAATGCCAAAAATTCCAAATAAGAAATATTAAATACTTCCAATCATATTTTTGGAAAAGTCATATTATCTCCTCTCATTTTTATTTATATTTGAGTAATTTGGAAATATTTAAATGGCATTAAAGCTCCAAATAAGACCCAATTCCAATGGAACTCCCAAAATTCAAAGAACTTCAAATGAAATATTTATTCGCCACATTTTGAGAAAGTCATTTTATTCTCATTCCATTTTTATTTGTGGTTTCAAAATATTTCATAGGTGTCCAAAAGAAAAGCAATTGAATGAAATATTTGAAACAAGAATCAAAAGGTTTTTAATTTTCCATGAAAATCATAGCAATTCACTCATTAATATCTTATTATTAACATTCCAAAATTTGGAAAAATTTGGGATGTTACAATTTCCTTCTGCTCCTCGTTGGGTTCGACACTCTTACTTATCGAAAAGGCTACGATAGATCCCCTACATTTGTGGGTCATCAGCGTCTGGCCCCTGGACTCCGCAAAACTTCCTTTTGCGATTTCCAAAAACCTTATGGGCTTTCCTCTTTGGCCCAAATAATATGTTCTCGTACCCAAACATTTCGGGAAACATCCGGAACCCCTTCCGGTGAATTCCGGAACCCTTCCGGAGACCAAACACTATTATCCCATATATCAAACTTTATCTCCGGACCATTCCGGAGTTCCTCGTTATGTCCGTGATCTTATCTGGAACTCTGAAAAACATTCGGTTACCAACATACATAACTCATAAATACTATATCGTCAATGAATGTTAAGCGTGCGGACCCTACGGGTTCGAGAACTATGTAGACATGACCGAGACACTTCTCTGGTCAATAAGCAATAGCGGAACCTGGATGCCCATATTGGCTCCTACATATTCTACGAAGATCTTTATCGGTCGAACCGCATATCAATATACGTTGTTCCCTTTGTCATTAGTATGTTACTTGCCCGAGATTCGACCGTCGGTATCTCAATACCTAGCTCAATCTCATTACGGCATGTCTCTTTACTCTTTCTGTAACGCATCATCCCGAAACTAACTCATTAGTTGCATTGCTTGCGAGGCTTATAGTGATGTGCATTACCGAGAGGGCCCAGAGATACCTCTCCGACAATTAGAGTGACAAATCCTAATCTCGATCTATGCCAACTCAACAAGTACCATCGGAGACACCTATAGAGAACCTTTATAATCACCCAATTACGTTGTGACATTTGGTAGCACACAAAGTGTTCCTCCGGTAATCGGGAGTTGCATAATCTCATAGTCATAGGAACATGTATAAGTCATGAAGAAAGCAATAGCACTAAACTAAAATGATCAAGTGCTAAGCTAACGGAATGGTTCAAGTCAATCACATTATTCTCTAATGATGTGACCCCTTTAATCAAATGACAACTCATGTCTATGGCTAGGAAACTTAACCATCTTTGATTGAATGAGCTAGTCAAATAGAGGCATAGTAGTGACACTTTGTTTGTCTATGTATTCACACATGTACTAAGTTTCCGATTAATACAATTCTAGCATGAATAATAAACATTTATCATGATATAAGGAAATAAATAATAACTTTATTATTGCCTCTATGGCATATTTCCTTCAGGACTATACTCTTCCCTCTCATTGCTATGCATCACCTAGATAGATCTTGCGTGTGCGTAGGAAACTTTTGAAACTACTGTGTTCCCCAACAACAGACACCCACCAGTCACCTATGTGCAAAGCACATCGGTAGAACCAGTCTCATGAACGCGGTCATGTAATGTCGGTCCGGGCCGCTTTATCCAACAATACCGCCAAATCAAGAAACAACTAGTGACGGCAAGCAATATGTATATACCCACGCCCACAACTCCTTTGTGTTCTACTCGTGCATATAACATCTACGCATAGACATGGCTCGGATGCCACTGTTGGGGAACGCAGTATTTCAAAATTTTACCTACGATCACGCAAGATCTATCTAGGAGATGCAGAGCAATGAGAGGGGATAGCGTGTCTACGTACCCTCGTACACCGAAAGCGGAAGTGTTTAGTAACGCGGTTGATGTAGTCGAATGTCTTTGCGGTCCAACCGATCCAAGTACAACGTACGGCACCTCCGCGTTCAACACACGTTCAGCTTGATAACATCCCTCAGGCTCTTGATCCAGTTCAGGCTGAAGGAGAGTTCCTCAGCACGACGGTGTGGTGACGGTGATGATGAAGTTACCGGCGCAGGGCTTCGCCTAAGCACTACGACGATATGACCGAGGTGTGTAACTGTGGAGGGGGCACCGCACACGACTAAGACAAATCTTGGAGTGCCTTTGGGGTGCCCCCTTCCCACGTATATAAAGGAGGGAGGAGGTGGAGGCCGGCCTAGGAGGGGCGCGCCTATAGGGGTAGTCCAACTAGGATTCCCAATCCTAGTTGGAGCCCCTTCCTTTTCCAAGAGGGGAGAGAGGGAAGGATTAGGAGAGGGGGACGCAGCACCCTCCCTAGTCCAATTCGGACTTGCCATGAAGGGGCTGCGGCCAACCCTTGAGGCCCTTCTCTCCTTTCTCGTATGGCCCATTAAGGCCCACTACTTCCCCCGGCGAATTCCCGTAACTCTCCGGTACTCCGAAAAATACCCGAATCACTCGGAACCTTTCTGATGTCTGAATATAGCCTTCCAATATATCGATCTTTACGTCTCGACCATTTCGAGACTCCTCATCATGTCCATGATCTCATCTGGGACTCTAAACAACCTTCGGTACATCAAATCACATAACTCATAATACAAATCGTCATCGAACATTAAGCGTGCGGACCCCACGGGTTCGAGAACTATGTAGACATGACCGAGACACATCACCAGTCAATAACCAATAGCGGAACCTGGATGCTCATATTGTCTCATACATATTCTTCGAAGATCTTTATCGGTCCAACCGCATATCAACATACGTTGTTCCCTTTGTCATCGGTATGTTACTTGCCCGAGATTCGATCGTCGGTATCATCATACCTAGTTCAATATCGTTACCGACGAGTCTCTTTACTTGTTTAGTAATGCTACATCCCGCAACTAACTCATTAGTCACATTGCTTGCAAGGCTTATAGTGATGTGTATTACCGAGAGGGCCCAGAGATACCTCTCCGACAATCGGAGTGACAAATCCTAATCTCAATCTATGCCAACTCAACAAACACCACCGGAGATACTTGTAGAGCATCTTTATAATCACCCAGTTATGTTGTGACGTTTGATAGCACACAAGGTGTTCCTCCGGTATTCGGGAGTTGTATAATCTCATAGTCATAAGAACATGTATAAGTCTTGATGAAAGCAATAGCAATAAAACTAAACGATCATTTATGCTAAGCTAACGGATGGGTCTTGTCCATCACATCATTCTCTAATGATGTGATCCCGTTCATCAAATGACAACACATGTCTATGGTCAGGAAACTTAACCATCTTTGATCAACGAGCTAGTCAAGTAGAGGCATACTAGGGACACTCTGTTTTGTCTATGTATTCACGCATGTACTAAGTTTTTGGTTAATACAATTCTAGCATGAATAATAAACATTTATCATGGTATAAGGAAATATAAATAACAACTTTATTATTGCCTCCAAGGCATATTTCCTTCAAGTCAAATGTTTTAGGCTTGTGTTTCATCAAGTAGATATACCTATATCTTCTCAAATCATCTGTGAAGGTCAGAAAATAACGATACCCGCCACGTGCCTCAACACTCATTGGACCACATACACCGGTATGTATTATTTCTAATAAGTCAATGGCTCGCTCCAATGTTCCAGAGAACTGAGTTTTAGTCATCTTGCCCATGAGGCATGGTTCGCAAGTATCAAATCATTCATAATCAAGTGATTCCAAAAGCCCATCTGCATGTAGTTTCTTCATGCGCTTTACACCAATATGACCTAAACGGCAGTGCCACAAATATGTTGAATTATCATTATCAATGTTGCATGTTTTGGCATCAATATTATGAATATGTGTATCACTACGATCGAGATTCAATAAACCATTTACATTGGGTGTATGACCATATAAGGTTTTATTCATGTAAACAGAACAACAATTATTCTCTGACTTAAATGAATAACCGTATTGCAATAAACATGATCCAATCATATTTATGCTCAACGCAAACACCAAATAACATTTATTTAGCTCCAACACTAATCCCAAAGGTAGAGGGAGTGTGCTATGGTGATCTTATCAACCTTGGAATCACTTCCAACACACATCGTCACCTCACCCTTAACTAGTCTCTATTCATTCTATAACTCCTATTTCAAGTTATTAATCTTAGCAACTGAACCGGTATCAAATACCCTGGGGTTACTATGAACACTAGTAAAATACACATCAATAACATGTATATCAAATATACCTTTGTTCACTTTTCCATCCTTCTTATCCGCCAAGTATTTGGGATAGTTCCGCTTCCAGTGACCATTCCCTTTGTAGTAGAAGCACTCAGTTTTAGGCTTAGGTCTAGATTTGGGCTTCTTCACGGGAGTGGCAACTTGCTTGTCATTCTTATTGAAGTTCCCTTTCTTTTCCTTTGCCCTTTTTCTTGAAACTAGTGGTCTGGTAAACCATCAAGACTTGATGCTTTTTCTTGATTTCTACCTTCACCGATTCCAGCATTGCGAAGAGCTCGGGAATCGTTTTCGTCATACCTTGCATATTATAGTTTATCACGAAGTTTTAGTAGCTTGGTGTAGTGACTAGAGAACTTTGTCAATCACTATCTTATCTGGAAGATTAACTTGCGCTTGATTCAAGCGATTGTACTACCCAGACATTCTGAGTACATGCTCACTGGCTGGGCCATTCTCCTCCATCTTGTAGGCAAAGTACTTGTCAGAGGTCTCATACCTCTCGACATGGGCATGAGTCTGAAATACCAATTTCAACTCTTGGAACATCTTATATGCTCTGTGGCGTTCAAAACGTTTTTGAAGTCCCGGTTCTAAGCCGTAAAGCATGTTGCACTAAACTATCAAGTAGTCATCATACCGAGCTTGTCAAACATTCACAATGTCTGCATCTGCTCCTGCAATAGGTATGTTACCTAGCGATGCATCAAGGACATAATTCTTCTATGCAGCAACGAGGATAATCCTCAGATCACAGACCCAGTCCGCATCATTGCTACTATAATCTTTCAACTTAGTTTTCTCTAGGAACATATCAAAAACATAGGGGAGCTACAACGCGAGCTATTGATCTACAACATAATATGCAAATATCATCAGGACTAAGTTCATGGTAAATTAAGTTCAATTAATCAAATTACTTAAGAACTCCCACTTAGATAGACATGCCTCGAGACATCTAAATGATTACGTGATCCAAATCAACTAAACCATGTCCGATCATCACGTGAGATGGATTAGTCTTCAATGTTGAACATCTTCAAGTTCATCATATCTACTATTCCCTCCGTTGCAACTTACTCGTCGTGGTTTTAGTTCAAATTTGAACTAAAACCATGATGAGTAATTTGGAACAGGGGGAGTATATGATTGACGTTCGACCTTTCGATCTCCAGTGTTCCGAGGCCATGTCTGTACATGCTAGGCTTGTCAAGTTTAACTCGAGTATTCCGCATGTACAAAACTGTCTTGCACCCGTTGTATGTGAACGTAGAGCCTATCACACCCGATCATCACGTGGTGTCTCAGCACAATGAACTGTCACAACAGTGCATACTTAGGGAGAACACTTATACCTTGAAATTTTAGTATGGGGTCATCTTATAATGCTACCGCCGTACTAAGAAAAATAAGACGCATAAAAGATAAACATCACATGAAATCAAAACATGTGACATGATATGGCCATCATCATCTTGTGCCTTTGATCTCCATCTCCAAAGCACCGTCATGATCTCCATTGTCACTGGCTTGACACCTTGATCTCCATCGTAGCATCTGATAACCCACAAGTATAGGGGATCGCAACAGTTTTCGAGGTTATAGTATTCAACCCAAATTTATTGATTCGACACAAGGGGAGCCAAAGAATATCCTCAAGTATTAACAGTTGAGTTGTCAATTCAACCGCACCTGAAAGACTTAATATCTGCAGCAACGTATTTAGTAGTAAAGTAATATGATAGTAGCGATAACGGTAGCAAAAGTAACAGTAGCAGTTTTGTAGTAATTGTAACAGTGGCAATGAAAAAGTAACTAAGCAAAGATCAATATGTGAAAAGCTCGTAGGCAATGGATCAGTGATGGATAATTATGTCGGATGCGATTCTTCATGCAATAGTTATAACATAGGGTGACACAAAACTAGTTCCAGTTCATCAATGTAATGTAGGCATGTATTTCAAGTATAGTCATACGTGCTTATGGAAAAGAACTTGCATGACATCTTTCATCCTCCCCTCCCATGGTAGCGGGGTCCCATTGGAAACTAAGCGATATTAAGGCCTCCTTCTAATAGAGTATCGGACCAAAGCATTAACACTGAGTGAATACATGAACTCCTCAAACTACGGTCATCACCGGTAAGTATCCCGATTATTGTCACTTCGGGGTTAACGAAACATAACACATAATAGGTGACTATAGACTTGCAAGATAGGATCAAGAACTCACATATATTCATGAAAATATAATAGGTTCAGATTTGAAATCATGGCACTCGGGCCCTAGTGACAAGCATTAGGCATAGCAAAGTCGTAGCAACATCAATCTCAGAACATAATGGATACTAGGGATCAAACCCTAACAAAACTAACTTGATTACATGGTAAATCTCATCCAACCCATCACCGTCAGCAAGCCTATGATGGAATTACTCACGCACGGTGGTGAGCATCATGAAATTGGTGATGGAGGAAGGTTGATGATGATGATGGAGACGGATTCCCCTCTCCGGGGCCCCGAGCGGACTCCGGATCAGCCCTCCCAAGAGAGATTAGGGCTTGCGGCGGCTTCGTATTGTAAAACACGATGAATCCTTCTCTCTAATTTTTTTCTCCCCGAACGTGAATATATATAGTTGGAGTTGAGGTCGGTGGAGAATCAAGGGGCCCATGAGGCAGGGGGCGCGCCCTAGGGGGATGGGCGCGCCCCCCGCCCTCATGGACAGGGTGTGGGGCCCCTGACATAGATTCTTTCGCCGGAATTTTTTATATATTCCAAAAATATTCTTCGTTGATTTTCAGGTCATTCTGAGAACTTCTATTTCTGCACAAAAAAAACACCATGGCAATTCTGCTGAAAACAGCGGCAGTCCGGGTTAGTTCCATTCAAATCATGCAAGTTAGAGTCCAAAACAAGGTCAAAAGTGTTTGGAAAAGTAGATACGATGGAGACGTATCAACTCCCCCAAGCTTAAACCTTTGCTTGTCCTCAAGCAATTCACTTGACAAACTGAAAGTGATAAAGAAAAACTTTTACAAACTCTGTCTATTCTTGTTGTTGTAAATATGTAAAGCCAGCATTCAAGTTTTCAACAAAGATTATGAACTAACCATATTCACAATAACACTTAGGTATCATGTTTACTCATATCAATGGCATAATCAACTAGTGATCAATAATAATAAATCTCGGATGACAACACTTTCTCAAAACAATCATAATATGATATAACAATTTGGTATCTCGCTAGCCCTTTTTGAGACCGCAAAACATAAATGCAGAGCACCTCTGAAGATCAAGGAATGACTAAACATTGTAATTCATGGTAAAAGAGATCCAGTCATAGTCATACTCAATGTAAACTAATAGTAATGCATGCAAATGACAACAGTGCTCTCAAACTGGTGCTTTTTAATAAGAGGATGATGACTCAACATAAAAGTAAATAGATAGGCCCTTCGCAGAGGGAAGCAGGGATTTGTAGAGGTGCCAGAGCTCGCTTTTTGAAATAGAGATAAATAATATTTTGAGTGGTATACTTTCATTGTCAACATAACAACCAAGAGATCTCGATATCTTCCATGCTACACACATTATAGGCGGTTCCCAAACAAAATGGTAAAGTTTACACTCCCCCTACCACCAACAAACATCAATCCATGGCTTATCTGAAACAACGGGTGCCTCCAACTAACAACAATCCTGGGGGAGTTTGTTTGCAATTATTTTGATTTGGTTAGAGCATGGGACTGGGCATCCCGGTTACCAGCCATTTTCTCGTGAGTGAGGAGCGGAGTCCACTCCTCTTGAGAATAACCCGCCTAGCATGGAAGATATGGATAGCTCTAGTTGATACATGAGCTATTCGAGCATACAAAACCAAATTTCATTTGAAGGTTTAGAGTTTGGCACATACAAATTTACTTGGAATGACATGTAGATACCGCATATAGGAAGGTATGGTGGACTCATATGGAATAACTTTTGGGGTTTATGGAAGTGGATGCACAAGCAGTATTCCCGCTTAGTACAAGTGAAGGCTAGAAAGACACTGGGAAGCAACCAGCTAGAGAGCGACAACAGTCATGAACATGCATTAAAATTAATCAACACTGAGTGCAAGCATGAGTAGGATATAATTCACCATGAACATAAATATCGCGGAGGCTATGTTGATTTTGTTTCAACTACATGCGTGAACATGTGCCAAGTCAAGCCACTCGGATCGTTCAAAGGAGGATACCACCCTATCATACCACATCACAACCATTTTAATAGCATGTTGGCACGCAAGGTAAACCATTATAAACTCCTAGCTATTAAGCATGGCATGAGCAACTATAATCTCTAATTGTCATTGCAACCATATTTCATTAATAATAGGCTGAATCAGGAACGATGAACACATCATATTTACAAAAACAAGATAGATCGATTTCATACCAGTTTTTCTCATCTCAATCAGTTCATCATATATCGTCATTATTGCCTTTCACTTGCATGACCGAACGGTGTGGATAATAATAATAGTGCACATGCATTTTACTAAGCTGGACTCTGCAAGCATTCAATACAAGGGAGAAGACAAGGCAATATGGGCTCTTTGTTAGATCACCAATAATGCATATGAGAGCCGCTCAACATTTTCATCATGGTCTTCTCCTCTCGACCCCCAAAGAAAAGAAAAGAAACAAAACTATTTACACGGGAAAGCTCCCAGCAAGCAAAAGAAGAACGAGAAATATTTTTAGGTTTTCTTTTTAATTAATACTACTACAAGCATGGAAAGTAAACTAGCTAAAAGATACAACTAATTTTTTTGTTTTTTCTTAAGGTTTTTCAAACACACAAGAAAAGAATGCTGGAAAAGAAAATAAACTAGCATGGATAGTACAGTGAAAAAGTATGAGCACCGACAACTGGCATGAGTGTGTGAGCATGGATTTAATGTCGGTGAGAAATACATACTCCCCCAAGCTTAGGCTTTTGGCCTAAGTTGGTCTATGGCCACGGCTGACCTGGTGGAAATCCAAAGTTGTAGTTGGGGTCATACTATATGATGCAGTGGCTATTGCCTCATGGGCTGCAGCTTGGAGGCGAGCTGCCTCCGTCCTGCTCTCGTACTCGTTCGCCTCCTCCCTGGTTATAACATATCTCCCTTTTGTCTGAAAGTCAAAGAAAGCAGGAGCAGGGAGAGCAGCATGGATGGTGCACCGTCTGTCAAAGATTAGTCGGTACTGAAGGAATTGTTCATTCCTCTCAACAAACTGATGACGAACCATAGCATTATAATATAGATAAGCAGGAGGCAATTCCATATCATTCTCATGTATGGGTATCTCAAGAAAATTAGCTACATGAGTTGCATAAATTCCACCAAACAAGTCACCAATTAAACTATTAAGATGCAACCTACGTGCAACAATAGCCCCCAAGTTATATTGTTTATCACCCAATACCGCACTCTTGAGGACACTAAGATCTGGAACACACATGTGACAAGCCTCATCTTTACCGTTAATGCATCTACCCACGAAGAGAGCAAAATAATGTATGGAAGGAAAATGAATGCTCCCTATGGTAGCTTGTGTGATTTCCCTAGATCCCCCTACAGTAATACTAGCAAGAAAGTCTTTATATTCAGATTTACGAGGTTCACTAACATTGCCCCAGTGTGGGAGTTTACAAGCAGTACTAAAATCTTCTAGGTCCATGGTATATGATTTATCATAAAGATCAAATAGGACAGTGTGAGAATTGCGCGAGGATGTAAATTTAAACCTTCTCACAAATGAATCAGTTAGGTATTGCTATTGCAGGCACTTATCTGACACGAAGCCCTCAAGATCAGTGTTACGCACATGCGCGTCAAATTCTTCCTTGATGCCTACACGGATCATAAAGTCTTCTGACGGCCATTCACAAGGCCACACTTGAGCTTCTCTTGGTAGTTCATAGTCCGGCTCACGTATAGCGAGCCTAGGTGTCTGCTTTCTTGAGGAACCACCTTGGTACATTTTCCTAAACATATTTCTTCCTCTGGAAAATTTCTGAAATTTTTAGTGACTCGAAATAAAAGTGAACCAAACCCAATAAAATTGATAGCAACTACTCGTACAAGTGCCTAGTGGCCATATCATGCATTAAAACTACTTTTGACCACATAAATTTGACATGCAAGCTCAAGAACAGGGTCACCTAAGCAGCAAAAATTTACAATAAATAAAGCACTAGAACAAAAACTAATTGGATCATCGGAGGAGTCACATACCAAAGAACAATCCCCCAAAGCAGTTTTGTGAATTGAGCTTTGAGCAAGGAGATCGAAAATGCCAGCAAGATGAGCTAGAACTCGGGTTTAAGCTGGTGGAGGATTTTTTTTCTAGAGGAAGACGAAGTGTGTGGGTGCAAGAATAAATGGAGCGGGCCCACGTGGGGTCCACGAGGCAGGGGGCGTGCTCCAGGGGTGTGGGCGCGCCTTGGACCCTCGCGGCCAGGTGGTGTGGCCCCCAGGTGTATTCTCAGGAGGAAAAGGCATGTGTTTCTGAAACCATGGTTCTCCTTCTTTACCGTGCTTCCTAGCAACAAAGTCTCTCTTATCATAACGTTGATTCTTTGATTGTGGGTTATCAAGATCAACAGCAGGTTCAATCTCTACATCATTATTATTGCTAGGTTGAGCATCAACATGAACATCATCATTAACATTATCACTAGGTTCATGTTAATTACTAGATTGTGTTTCAGCATCAGAAATAGAAATATCATTGGGATTCTCAGGTGTCAACAACAGGTTCACTTGAAGCATGCAAAGTCCTATCATTTTTATTTTTCTTCTTCTTAGAAGGACTAGGTGCATTAACATTAGTTCTCTGAGAATCTTGCTCAACTCTCTTAGGGTGGCCCTCAGGATACAAAGGTTCCTGAGTCATTTTACCCTGACTAGTCATAACTCTAACAACATTATCATTTTTCTTATTATTTAATTCATTGAGAAAATCATTCTGAGCTTTAAGTACTTGTTCTACTTGAGTGGTAACCACAGAAGCATGTTTACTAATAAGTTTAAGTTCACCTTTAACTCTAGACATATAATCACTCAAGTGTTCAATCATATAAGCATTGCATTTCAATTTTCTACCAACATAAGCATTGAAGTTTTATTGTTTAACAATAAAATTATCAAACTCATCCAAGCATTGGCTAGCGGACTTATAACAAGGAATATCACCTTCATCAAATCTATAGAGATAATTTACCTTTACTACTTGTGTCGGGTTATCAAGACGATGTATCTCTTCAATAGGTGGTAAATTCTTAACATCTTCAGCTTTAATACCTTTTTCTTTCATAGATTTCTTTGACTCTTGCATATCTTCAGGACTGAGAAATAGAATACCCCTTTTCTTCGGAGTTGGCTTAGGAGTTGGTTCAGGAAGTGTCCAATCATTTTCATTACTCAGCATATTATTCAATAGCAATTCAGCTTGATCAATAGTTCTTTCCCTGAAAACACAAGCAACACAACTATCCAGGTGGTCTCTGGAAGCATCGGTTAGTCCATTATAAAAGATATCAAGCATTTCATTTTTCTTGAGAGGATGATCAGGCAAAGCATTAAGTAATCAGAGAAGCCTCCCCCAAGCTTGTGGGAGACTCTCTTCTTCAATTTGCACAAAATTATATATTTCCCTTAAGGCAGCTTGTTTCTTATGAGCGGGGAAATATTTAGCAAAGAAGTAATAAATCATATCTTGGGGACTACGCACACAACCAGGATCAATAGAATTAAACCATGTTTTAGCATCACCCTTTAATGAGAACGGAAACAACTTAAGGATAAATTAATAGCAAGTTTTCCCATCATTAGTGAATAGGGTGGCTATATCATTTAATTTAGTAAGATGTGCCACAACAGTTTCATATTCATAGCCATAAAAAGGATCATATTCAACCAAAGTAATTAACTCAGGATCGACAGAGAAATCAGAATCCTTATCGGAGATGCAGACAGGTGAAGTAGCAAAAGCGGGGTCATGTTTCATTCTAGCTATCGGTGTCAAAACCGGCGGATCTCGGGTAGGGGGTCCCGAACTGTGCGTCTAAGGCGGATGGTAACATGAGGCAGGGGACACGATGTTTTACCCTGGTTCGGGCCCTCTTGATGGAGGTAAAACCCTACGTCCTTCTTGATTAATATTGATGATATGGGTAGTACAAGAGTAGATCTACCACGAGATCAGAGAAGCTACACCCTAGAAGCTAGCCTATGGTATGATTGTATGTTATTGTTGTGTCCTACGGACTAAAACCCTCCGGTTTATATAGACACCAGAGAGGGTTAGGGTTACACAAGATCGGTTACAAAGGAGGAGATACACATATCCATATTGCCTAGCTTGCCTTCCACACCAAGTAGAGTCCCATCCAGACACGAGATGAAGTCTTCAATCTTGTATCTTCATAGTCTAACAGTCCGGCGAAAGGATATAGTCCAGCTGTCTGGAGACCCCCTAATCTAGGACTCCCTCAGTAGCCCCTGAACCAGGCTTTCAATGACGATGAGTCCGGCGCACAGTATTGTCTTCAGCATTGCAAGGCGGGTTCCTCCTCCGAATACACCACAGAAGAATTTGAATACAAGGATAGTGTCCGACCTTGCAAAATAAGTTCCACATACCACCGTAGAGAGAATAATATTTCCACAAATCCAATTTGCTGACTTGTTTTGGCAACATGACGTTATGCCATGGCCCGGTGATTATTCGAACCGTTTTTCTTCAACCAGCTCCACACATAACGCGAGGCGGTTTCTTGACACGTCTTGTAAAAGCAGAGATCGTGTTCCCCAAATTACGGGATTCTCATTAATACGGTTGTGGGTCACCCAATCGTGTCTAGGACTCCTAGATTATAGGCAAGTCCCAAACGGCTACGGAGAGGATGCTTGATATTCACCCTCTTTATAAAGGGACAAGGCTTTTACTTTTTTCCCTCCCGTGCTCAATCGAATCCTTCCCCCGCCTCGAGTTCTAACACCCAAAGCCCAGGTCAGGTGCTTTGGACCTTCAATCATGTCCAGATCTAGCCTTCAAGGCCGGTGGATGCCCTCCTCCATTACGGAAGAGGATATCAAGAAGTTGAGGGAGGCCAGATACCTGACCGCCGAGGTTTCGCATCGGCTGCCTGCCCGGGGGCAGGTCGTCCCTACTCCCGAACCCAACGAGAATGTTGTGTTCATCTCCCACTTCCTCCGAGGCCTAGGCCTCACCCTGGAACCCTTCCTTAGGGGTTTGATGTTCTATTACGGGCTATATTTCCACGATCTAGCCCCGGACTCCCTTCTTCACATCTCGGCATTTATTTTCGTATGTGAGGCCTTCCTCCGCATTACCCCTCACTTCGGCCTGTGGCTCAAGACCTTTGACGTGAAGCCGAAGATGGCCGAGGGGAAGCATGTAGCGTGCGGAGGTGCATTAATAAGCAAGATCACTGGAGCTCCCTGGCCAAAGGGTTCCATTCCAGAGGTGTCCGGATTATGGCAGCAGGAGTGGTTTTACATCATAGCTCCCAGAAGTGCCAAGTGGGCGGCTGCCCCTACTTTCCGCTCGGGCCCTCCACCACAACTGATGTCATGGATTAGTAGAGGGCTGAGCTGGGGTCCAGCCAAGGACGTGCTTGTACTGTAGAGCCGCATTCAAGATCTCTTCGAAGGAGATTTCAGTCTGGTTACAGTGGTGCAAGTTATGCTGGTTCATCGAGTCCAGCCTTGCAAACGCCGGCCCCTCCACATGTGGGAGTTCAACCCCGAAGGGCCGCGCACTATTCTGAATTTCCTCAGCCTGACGCACGAGGAGATGTACAAATCATTCTTCGGACCCCAAATAGAGTGTACGGATACTACCAAGGACGTGGGCTTGAGCAGCAACCGTACCGCCGACCAAGTAAGTAATCCTCTAGCCGAACACACCGTCTTTCATTTACCATGATGTCATTCTGAGAAATCTCTCTTTGACCAGGACTGGCTAACAAAGGCGAAGATGATTCGGTGCTCGGCCCCCCTTCCTGAGGGTTTGGAGAATCCGGTACTAGAAAAGATGCTCGAGCTAGCACCTTGCCCGGAACCCTCAAAGGAAGATAAAGGAGGGAACAATGAGGGCGAAAGCGGGCCCCCATCGCTACCAATTCCAAGCGAGGGAATGAGCGCCTCCGTGAAGGAGGATAACCAAGGGGTAGAATCTGACCTTCTCTCGCTTCGGGGAAGGAAGAGGACGGCCTGTGAAGATCCGGAAACCAAGGTTTCCAAACGGGAGAAGAAATCTCTACCAGAGGGTCCTTCCTTGGAGGGTGCTCTTGCCGCACAAAGTCCGCTTGGGTACCTGCCCTCTAATGAGCTGTAAGTAATCAAAAAGTACTTTAATAGTGAAGATATAATACCTTACCTCTGAGGAAAATAACAGAAGCATTTATCTTGCAGTTCGGATCTTAGCCCTTCTCAGCAGAGCTCGCCTTCGGGAGATCTTCTTCCGGAGATGATGGAGAGTGAAACGCCTCCCTCGGACTCCCCTGCTCAAGAAGCGGGCGACCTTGAAGTGTCGTCACGGAGGGCCTCTCCGAATCCAGTGAGGCCAGAAGATAATCCTATAGTTACCCAAAGTCCCCAGCGTCCGGCTCTTGAAGAGAGCAAACAAAAGAGTCCGGCACCGTCTGGTATGCGGTCGGACGTACTAAGGGAACTGTTGGAGCGAGCGGCCATCTCAGAAGAACACCATACGTTGATTGGTACGGTGATGGAAAGAATTTCGTCCACCAAAAGTGGATTGCATGAAGCTTTTATGAGTCTACTGACGGGCTTTGAGGTACGTGAAATGATATACTTTTTGATAGTACCGCACATTTTTGGGTGGGCCCTGTGTAGATAGTAGCCCCTGAGACTCTGGTTGTCGTCGAGAATGGCGGCGAACAGAGGATCGTAGTCCTAGGTAATAACCAAACCGCCTTTATGTGCAGGTGGTGGAAGCTCCGGTGGCTAGCCGGACTAATGAGTTTGCCGAACTAAAGCGGCAACTGGATGCGGCAGATGCCGACATCGAGCTTGTTAACAGGCGGCTTGACGAGGCACAGGGTAAGTAATGTTTTCTGGTGAATGTCACATAGTAAGAGCAGCATGATGCCAGTATCTTTAATATGTTGTGACTGTAGATGGAGCTGCCACCGTGGAGACCCTTCGGGCGGAACTTGCCCGAGCTAAGGAACAAGCAAGAATTAGTAATGCGGCCGCTTTAAAGGCGGCCGAAGAGTTGAGAGCCGAGAAGGCCGCGCATTGCGAGAGCAAAGAGAAAATGGCCAAGATGGCTGTAAAGTTAAAAGACACTGCCGACCGCTGCCAGCTCCTTGAAGAAGAAAATCGAGCGAAGGCGACGGACCTTGAAAAGGCCACAGTGGCGACCAAAGACACCCACTCTACTATGAGGGAAAAGAAGGAAGAGCTGCGTGAAGCCGGGGATATTGCAGCTGGGAAGCCCTTTTTGCTGCGGAGGAAGTTCGGAGATCCGCGGTATGCCCCTCTGGATCGGCTGTGGAGTTCGGCAGACACATATCTAGACTTGGCGGCGAGCGCTGTCGATGCGGCCGAATACTTCTGAGATCAAACAGAACGTGAAGTGGACAAGCTTTTCTGGTCGCGGTTTAACATTCCAGAGCATCCTCTTCCACTAACTGATCAACTTGCCGAATGGGCCGAACTCAATAGATTGTCCGGACTCGCCATGAGGTCCGTCGTAGATCATCTATAGCCGGAAAAGCCGAAGCCGAACAACTATTTCAGCTTAGTGCAGCAGTTCCTTGGTGCGGTGTCGCGCATCAATGCGATGAAGAGGTCAGCGTGCATAGAAGGCTCGCGGATGGCCCTTGCCCGTGTCAAAGCATACTGGGCGGAGATGGATGCTACCACTGTTGCAGCGCAGGGTTCGACCATAGGCCGAGTGGCTGCCGAGCACTATTTTGAAGAAGTTCTTGAGGGTTCTCGTTTGATAGAGGCCCAGTGCTTGAAGAATATTATGTTTGAGTGACATGTATTCCCATTGTAAAAACAATGTTTATCAAATTTATTAAGGCTGTATTTATACTTTTGCCTGAAAGTAATATGATTCCTCCTGTGCGGCCGTTCATGTACATATGTATATAACCTGAAAGATTGCAGTCGTCAGCTTCAGCCCCCACGCATATAATGCGGGGGTGTTCGCAGAAGACGCGTGTTCACACTTAATCCAACGTCTTGGTCCTAATAAGGAGGTGATAGTGCAGCGAACGAGGCAACCGAACTATAATGCTTTAACACTTTCACTTAGCCATAGGAGTTTGACGGTGGGGCTACTATATAGCCCCTGGTGGCTCCGCACTCTCCAGAATTCGGGGTGCGTACATGCCTGGCCGGGAAATGGCCCTTTGTTAAGGCGGAGGAATTCTAACATTCCGATGGGTCATCGAGTGGTTGACCAGTCTCACGCTATATCATGACAGTCAGTTTTCGGCTTTCTCCACTGAGGTGCTCGTCCGGATGAACCGGGGCACAATCGCAGTGGTTCTCCTGGTGCCGCCTTAGCCGATAGAGCGGAACGTAAGGCAGCAAAACATAGGAGTCGGGCAAACCCAACATTTGACCAAAGACATTATTCGGAGCTGATGCATATAAAGCCAAACTCGCGACGCTGAACACTCCCTAAGGTATTCGGTCTTTATGGTATAAACCGGGCCTAAACAGTGCCCTTTATAAGAAGCCCATGGTGTCCAGGTACGTGCATTGTTCTGACATGGCCACATGCCAAGACGCCAGCATCCTTCTCAATAGTACTGAGAATCCGAGGGATGTGTATCAACAAGAGATAGTAAGAAAGGTTTACGCAGGGTCTTAATCTAAAAAGAATCCTTGGAACGGGTCCCTGCTGCACGTCTGCGCCTGTGTCTCCGTTGTGCCGTATCCTGGACGGGTGTAGCATGATGGTCATCTGTAAAAGAGAGAAACTTAGGTGAAAAGTTGTCGTGCAAAAAGGTAGGTTTAAAGAAACCATGTACAATTCAAGATGAGTAAAAATTGCCACTTGTCTGCGCGCGTTGAGCCCCTTGTATTTGTAATAGGGGTGTGGCCATCGAACCTGTATGAATTACATGTAGCTGCGCCGGACTCGTCTAACCATGTCCGTGGTCTTGACGACCTATCAAATGCTTTAGTTGGTGAGGCCGTTTTTAGTGTGCGGCTGCCAAGGCAGTCACACTCTCTTTGGCATGCAAGGATCGCTTAATATTTCCATTCACTGTAATGATGCCACGTGGACCAGGCATCTTAAGCGTGCGGGAAGTGTAATGCGGTATTGCATTAAAGCGAGTGAAAGCTTCGCGTCCAAGTAGTGCTTGATAGCCACTTTGGAACGGAGCAATGTGGAATGTTAAATTTTTGCTACGGAAGTTATCGGGGAAGCCGAATATAACCTCTAGTAGCAGGGAGCCCGTGCAATGAGCCCCTGGGCCTGGCGTTACTCCTTTAAAGGTAGTATTGCTGTGGCATATTTTCGTTGGGTCTATCCCCATTTTGCGGATTGTGTCCTGATATATCAGGTTTAGACTGCTGCCACCGTCCATCAGGACTCGTGTGAAATGGTATCCGTCAATTATTGGGTCTAATACCAAGGCAGCCCATCCTGCACGCCGGATACTTGTTGAGTAATCCCGATGGTCGAAAGTGATCGGTTGAGACGACCAGTGGCAAGATTCCACGGTGATAGGCCCTTGGGCATATTTCTCTGGGAGTGCCGCTTTGTTTCTCCCCTTGATCACATGTAACACATTCACTATTTTGACTTCTGGTGAAAATTTCTTTTGTTCCCCAGTGTCTTGCTTGAGAGGCTCATCCTCGTCTTCGCTTGGTGTATCCTCCCCCTTGTGTACGACATTGAGCTTGCCGGACTGCTTGAAGACCCAACATTCTCTGTGGGTATGATTTGCAGGTTTATCGGGGGTGCTATGGATCTGACATATTTGGTCCAGAATTTTGTTTAGGTTGGACAGTTCATCTCTGGAGCCTTTAGAGGGCGGCTTTTGCTGACCTGGCCCAGAACTTCCGAATCCGGCGTTTACCGCCGTGCTCTTCGGGCTGTCTTCTTTATTCCGGCGCTTATTATTTTTGCTACGCTGTGATTTCCCATTTCCATCTCTAACTTCGGATGTACTGGGGTCGCTAGTGCTGCATCTGGCTAGCCAGCTATCCTCACCCGTGCAAAAGCGGGTCATGAGGCTTGTTAATGCTGCCATTGTTCTCGGCTTTTCATGGCCGAGGTGTCTGGCAAGCCATTCATCGTGGATGCTATGCTTAAAAGCTGCCAAGGCTTCGGCGTCCGGACAGTCGACTATTTGGTTCTTTTTAGTAAGAAACATGTTCCAAAGCTTTTGGGATGACTCTCTGGGTTGTTGAGTTATATGACTCAAATCGTCCGCGTCCGGAGGTCGGACATAAGTCCCTTGAAAATTTGCCCGAAAGGCGTCTTCGAGCTCTTCCCAGCTTCCAATGGAGCTTTCGGGGAGGCTTTTAAGCCAGTGCCGAGCTGGCCCTTTGAGTTTGAGGGGTAAATATTTAATGGTGTGGAGATCATCTCCTCGAGCCATATGGATATGGAGGATATAGTCCTCAATCCAGACCCTAGGGTCTGTTGTTCCGTCGTATGCTTTTATGTTTACGGGTTTGAATCCCTCTGGAAATTCATGGTCCAGCACCTCATCGGTGAAACATAGGGGGTGTGCGGCACCCATGTATCTGGGTGTACCGCGTTGTTCGGATGTTTGTTGTGTTGCATTGTATGCTGGAGCGCGCTTGCGTGATCCATAGATGGATCTGGTTGCACCGTCCTTTTGATGCGAGCCCTCGCGTGGATCGTGTATTGGCTTATGTGCGGCATTGTTTGCCACTCTATGTTGGCCGTGAGGTCGTCTATCCGGCCAGATGGCCGTTTTAATTTTTGGTTGCGGGGGATCTAAGGCATCCTCATTGAATTCAAGTAGCAACTTCTGATTCGGGTAGCTCTTGGTGTGGCGATTACCGCCATACTTCGCTGCTGAGTTGAGTACTTTACTCCATCTGATTCGGAGTGTGTCTTGCATAGCCTTGAGCCTTTGGTTCTGCTTTTTTAGACTCCTCGGGTGGCAACAAGCCTTTGACGGGCATTATTTTGCTCCGGGTGTCTGTCTGGTGTGATGTCGTCCGGACTATTATTTTTGACAGAGTCGGGTTGTTCGGTTTGATTCTCCGTGTTGCCGTGGTCCAGCGATGGTTCACCCTGCTCTAACGCTGGGTCTATATGATTGTTGTTTCTGCCGAGGCGTGATTTGGAGCGGCGCTTATGCCGCCGCTTTGACTGCTTCTCGAGGGGACAACCCTTCATTGCGTCCTTCCGTTCCTCGGCGTCATCGTCTTTTGGTGTGTCCACCATGTATACGCCATGTGATGAAGTGGGCGTCCAGTGCCCTGTGGGCAGTGGTTCCTGTTCGTCTCCTGCATCGTCGTCCATACCGTCGATGTCTTCGGAGTCGGAGTCGAGCATGTCGGTTAAGTCATCGACAGTGGCTACTAAGTGGGTGGTGGGTGGGCGGCGATTTTCTTCGTCATCCGCATCCCAATCCTGCCGGACATAGTTCGGCCAGGACTCTCCTGATAAGGAGAGAGACTTTAATGAGTTCAGTATGTCGCCGAAGGGCGAGTGCAGAAAGATATCCGCGGAGGTAAACTCCATGATCGGCGCCCAACCGGATTCGATAGGAATGGGCACAGGCGGTTCGGAGTCCTTGGCCGGAGAAGTATCCGGCAGTTTAACAACACGGCTCTCGTGAAGGGTAAGATCGATATCCGGCTCGATCACCATTGGGGATGCGGCCTCTGTGGCGGGGTCTATCCACCCGTCCATGAGAGGCACAACTGGCTCCGAATTAATGGTCAGAGCAGCTGCCGGTGTGATTTCTTGAACACTGTCCGATGGCAGAGCTAAATCGTACTCATCGTGACCGCGTGACGCACAAGGCAGAGGCTCGAATTTGTCAAAGATCAAGTCTCCGCGGATATCGGCTGTGTAGTTTAAGCTTCCAAACCTGACCTGGTGGCCAGGGGAATAACTTTCATCTGCTCCAGATGGCCAAGCGAGTTGGCCCGCAGTGCGAAGCCGCCGAACACAAAGATCTGTCCGGGGAGAAAAGTCTCACCTTGGACTGCATCGCTATCGATGATAGAAGGAGCTCTCAATGAAAGAACCAATGTCGGTGTCAAAACCGGCGGATCTTGGGTAGGGGGTCCCGAACTGTGCGTCTAAGGCGGATGGTAACAGGAGGCAGGGGACACGATGTTTTACCCAGGTTCGGGCCCTCTTGATGGAGGTAAAACCCTACGTCCTGCTTGATTAATATTGACGATATGGGTAGTACAAGAGTAGATCTACCACGAGATCAGAGAAGCTAAACCCTAGAAGCTAGCCTATGGTATGATTGTATGTTATTGTTGTGTCCTACGGACTAAAACCCTCCGGTTTATATAGACACCGGAGAGGGTTAGGGTTACACAAGGTCGGTTACAAAGGAGAAGATACACATATCCGTATTGCCTAGCTTGTTTTCCACGCCAAGTAGAGTCCCATCCATACACGAGACGAAGTCTTCAATCTTGTATCTTCATAGTCTAACAGTCCGGCCAAAGGATATAGTCCGGCTGTCCGGAGACCCCCTAATCCAGGACTCCCTCTCTATCATTCAAGGATTTTTCTTTCAGCTTAGCTAACAGTTTCTTAAGATCATATCTATCATTACAAGCTAAAAAGTCTCTAGCAATTTTTCCATCCATAACATAACTCTCAGGCACAACAGGCAATTCATATCTAGGGGGAGAATCATCATCATCACTGTCATCTATATTATAAGTTCCAATAATTTCATTCTCTCTAACCCTAGAAAGTTGTTCATCAAGAAATTCACCTAATGGCATAGTATTATCAAGCATAGAAGTAGTTGTTGGGGAACACAGTAATTTCAAAAAAAAATCCTACGCACACGCAAGATCATGGTGATGCATAGCAACAAGAGGGAGAGTATCTTCTACGTACCCCCGTAGACTATAAGCGGAAGCGTTATGAGAATGCGGTTGATATAGTCATACGTCTTCAGGATCCGACCGATCCAAGTACCAAACGTACATCACCTCCGAGTTCAGCACACATTCAGCTCGGTGATGTCCCATGAACTCTGATCCAGCAGAGCTTCGAGGGAGAGTTCCGTCAGCACGACGGCGTGATGATGGTGATGATGATGCTACCGTCGCAGGGCTTCGCCTAAGCACCGCTATGATATGACCGAGGTGGATTATGGTGGAGGGGGGCACCGCACACGGCTAAAAGATCAACTGATCAACTTGTGTGTCCATGGGGTGACCCCTCCCCCGTATATAAAGGAGTGGAGGAGGGGGAGGGCCGGCCCTCTACTATGGCGCGCCCTGGGGAGTCCTATTCCCACCGGGAGTAGGATTCCCCCTTCCATGTAGTAGGAGTAGGAGAGAAGGAAAGGGAAAAGAGAAGAGAAGGAAGGAGGGGGCGCTTCCCCTCCCCCTAGTCCAATTGGGACTAGGCCTTGGGGGGCATGCAGCCTCCCCTCTCTTTTTCCCCTAAAGCCCAATAAGGCCCATAAACTCCACGGCGAATTCCCGTAACTCTCCGGTACTCCGATAAATACCTGAACCACTCACAACCTTTCTGATGTCCGAATATAGCCTTCCAATATAACAATATTTACATCTCGAACATTTCGAGACTCCTCACCATGTCCGTGATCTCATCCGGGAGTCAGAACATCCTTTAGTACATCAAAACACATAAACTCATAATACGATCGTCACCGAATGTTAAGCGTGCGGACCCTACGGGTTCGAGAACTATGTAAACATGACCGAGACTCATCTCCGGTCAATAACCAATAGCGGAACCTGGGTGCTCATATTGGTTCATACATATTCTACAAAGATCTTTATCGGTCAAACCGCATAACAACATACGTTGTTCCCTTTGTCATCGGTATGTTACTTGCCCGAGATTCGATCGTCGGTATCTCAATACCTAGTTCAATCTCGTTACCGGAAAGTCTCTTTACTCGTTCTGTAATGTTACATCTCGTAAATAACTCATTAGCTACATTGCTTCCAAGGCTTATTGTGATGTACATTACCGAGAGGGCCCAGAGATACCTCTCCAACAATCGAAGTGACAAATCCTAATCTTGATCCATGCCAACTCAACAAACACCATCGGAGACACCTGTAGAGCACCTTTATAATCACCCAGTTATGTTGTGACATTTGGTAGCACACAAAGTGTTCCTCCGATATTCGGGAGTTGCATGATCTCATAGTCAGAGGAACATGTATAAGTCATGAAGAAAGCAGTAGCAACAAACTAAACGATCATCATGCTAAGCTAACAGAATGGGTCAAGTCAATCACATCATTCTCTAATGATGTGATCCCGTTAATCAAATGACAACTCATGTCTATGGCTAGGAAACTTAACCATCTTTGATTCAACGAGCTAGTCAAGTAGAGGCATACTAGTGACACTCTATTTGTCTATGTATTCACACATGTACTAAGTTTCCGGTTAATACAATTCTAGCATGAATAATAAACATTTATCATGGTATAAGGAAATAAATAATAACTTTATTATTGCCTCTAGGGCATATTTCCTTCAGTCTCCCACTTGCACTAGAGTCAATAATCTAGTTCACATCTTTATGTGATTAGTTCACGTCTCCATGTGACTAATACCCAAAGGGTTTACTAGAGTCAATAATCTAGTTCCATCGCTTTGTGATTAACACCCAAAGAGTGATCATGTTTTGCTTGTAAGAGAAGTTTACTCTACGGGTCTGCAACATTCAGATCTGTATGTATTTCACAAATTTCTATGTCTACAATGCTCTGCATGGAGCTACTCTAGCTAATTGCTCCCACTTTCAATATGTATCCAGATCGAGACTTAGAGTCATCTAGATCGATGTAAAAAGCTTGCATCGACGTAACTCTTTACGACAAACTATTTCCAGTCTCCTTAGTCCTCTAAGGATAATTTTGACCGCTGTCCAGTGATCTACTCCTAGATCACTATTGTACTCCCTTGCCGGAATCATGCTAAGGTATACAATAGGACTGGTAAACAGCATAGCATACTTTATAGAACCTATTACTGAGGCATAGGGAATGCCTTTTCATTCTCTTTCTATTTTCTGTTGTGGTTAGGTTTTGAGTCTTTACTCAACTTCACACCTTGCAACACAGGCAAGAACTCCTTCTTTGACTGTCCCATTTTGAACTACTTCAAAATCTTGTCAAGGTATGTACTCATTGAAAAAACTTATCAAGCGTCTTGATCTATCTCTATAGATCTTGATGCTCAATGTGTAAGCAGCTTCATCGAGGTCTTTCTTTGAAAAACTCCTTTCAAATACTCCTTTATGCTTTCCAGAAAATTCTACATTATTTCCAATCAACAATATGTCATTCACATATACTTATCAGGAATGTTGTAGTGCTCCCACTCACTTTCTTGTAAATACAGGCTTCACCGCAAGTCTGTATAAAACATATGCTTTGATCAACTCATCAAAGCATATATTCCAACTCCGAGATGCTTGCACCAGTCCATAGATGGATCGCTGGAGTTTGCACACTCTATTAGCACCTTTAAGATCGACAAAACCTTATGGTTGCATCATATACAACTCTTCTTTAAGAAATCCATTAAGGAATGCAGTTTTGACATCCATTTGCTAGATTTTGTAAAATGCGGCAAATGCTAACATGGTTCGGACAGACTTTTAAGCATCGATATGAGTGAGAAAATCTCATCGTAGTCAACACCTTGAACTTGTCAAAAACATTTTGCGACAATTTGAGCTTTGTAGATAGTAACACGACTATCAGTGTCCGTCTCCCTCTTGAAGATCCATTTATTCTTACTGACTCACTGATCAACGGGCGATTCAATCAAAGTCCATACTTTGTTCTCATACATGGATCACATCTCAAATTTCATGGACTCAAGCCATTTTGCAGAATCTGGGCTCATCATCGCTTCCTCGTAGTTCGTAGGTTCGTCATGGTCTAGTAACATGACTTCTAGAACAAGATTACCGTACCACTCTGGTGCGGACCGTGATCTGGTTGACCTACGAGGTTTGGTAGTAACTTGATCTGAAGTATCATGATCATCATCATTAGCTTCCTCACTAATTGGTGTAGGAATCACTTGAACTGATTTCTGTGGTGAACTACTTTCCAATTCGGGAGAAGGTACAATTACCTCATCAAGTTCTACTTTCCTCCCACTCACTTCTTTCGAGAGAAACTCCTTCTCTAGAAAGGATCCATTCTTAGCAACAAAATATCTTGCCTTCGGATCTGTGATAGAAGGTGTACCCAACAGTTTCTTTTGGGTATCCTATGAAGACGCGCTTCTCCGATTTGGGTTCGAGCTTATCAGTTTGAAACTTTTTCACATAAGCATCGCAACCCCAAATTTTAAGAAATGACATCTTTGGTTTCTTGCCAAACCATAGTTGATACGATGTCGTCTCAACGGATTTAGATGGTGCCCTATTTAACGTGAATGCAGTTGTCTCTAATGCATAACCCCAAAATGATAGTGGTAAATCGGTAAGAGACATCATAGATTGCACTATATCCAATAAAGTACAGTTATGATGTTCAGACACACCATTATGTTGTGGTGTTCCAGGTGGCATGAGTTTGTGAAACTATTCCACATTGTTTTAATTGAAGGCCAAACTCGTAACTCAAATATTTGCCTCCGCGATCAGATCGTAGAAACTTTATTTTCTTGTCATGATGATTCTCAACTTCACTCTGAAATTCTTTGAACCTTTCAACTGTTTCAGACTTGTGTTTCATTAAGCAGATATACCCATATCTTCTCAAATCATTTGTGAAGGTCAGAAAATAACGATACCCGCCGCGAGCCTTAACACTCATCGAACTGCATACATCGGTGTGTATTATTTCCAATAAGTCAGTAGCTCGCTCCATTGTTCCTGAGAACGGAGTTTTAGTCATCTTGCCCATGAGGCATGGTTCGCAAGCATCAAATGATTCATAATCAAGTGATTCCAAAAGCCCATCAGCATGGAGTTTCTTCATGTGTTTTACACCAATATGACCTAAATGGCAGTGCCACAAATAAGTTGCACTATCATTATTAACTTTGCATCCTTCGGCTGCAATATTATGAATATGTGTATCACTATGATCGATATCCAGCAAACTATTTTCAGGTTTTATTGATGTAAATAGAACAACAATTATTCTCTGACTTTAAATGAATAGCTGTGTTGCAATAAACATGATCAAATCATATTCATGCTCAACGCAAACACCAAATAACATTTATTTAGGTTCAACACTAATCCTGAAAGTATAGGGAGTGTGCGATGATGATCATATCAATCTTGGAACCACTTCCAACACACATCATCACTCCACCCTTAACTAGTCTCTGTTCATTCTTCAACTCCCGTTTCGAGTTACTAATCTTAGCAACTGAACTAGTATCAAATACTAAGGGGTTGCCATAAACACTAGTAAGTACACATCAATAATATGTATATCAAATATACCTTTGTTCACTTTGCCATCCTTCTTATCCGCCAAATACTTGGGGCAGTTCCACTTCTAGTGACCAGTTGTAGCGACCCGACCTCAAACGGTCAAGTCTCTATGCTTCAGTGTCATCCATGGATCGGTAATGCTGACACACACAGTACTCGAGGATTTATAACCGAGTGGCAATCACACACTTATTACATCGAATGTCTCAAAAGAGAACTTATTACAATAAACATGTCTTAAGGCCATCTAATACGATAACAACAGAAGGCTTGGAAGATAAAGTGAGTCCACCAACTCCAACGGCATAGCTGAGCTGCACGGCAACGACCTAACGAACCTTACTCCTCGTCTAAAAAGTCTGCAACATAATACGTTGCAGCCTGAAAGTGGGTCAGCACATGGAATATGCTGGCAAAGTAACACAATAGAGCAATGAACAGAATAATGCTATCACTACATGCATATTTGGCTGGTGGAAAGCTCTATGGTTATGTTTTTGCGAAAAGCCAATTTTTCCCTACAACAAAGGAATAGATTTTATTTAACTATCATGGTAGTTGAAACATCATTGAGAAGGTTCCTCCAACTCAATCCCAATTAAAGTAATTAACAACCCAACAATATTATTTTAGAGTGATGAGATACTTATCATACTCCAAGCACTAGATACTCAAGATGTCCATAACCGGGGACACGGCTAACCATGATTAGTTTATACACTCTGCAGAGGTTTACGCACTTTTCCCCACAAGACCCGCTCTCCTCCGTTGGATTTCTCGCACTACATGGTGTTTGAGAAACGGATGACCGAGACACAGTCTTTCAGAAGCATTAACCCCTTACTCCGGGCAGACCATACCAACCTACATCCCTCTACCTGCTGATCCACCTCTTCGGGAGCTTCACGCAACTTACTCAACTATGCTAGAGCCCATAATAGCTTGTGGCTGCACACGGAAGTTTCTAGCATGAAAATATCTCAGATCCCTTTGAGCCTGGGTGGCAGACCATAGGATTATCACACGGGTACTCCGGGATATCCTAGGACAACACTGGGTTCTCCAGGTGCCCAACAAACAATCCACCCAGATGTGTATTCAAGTTTCCACCTTAAGTTGAACCATTAATTAACAATCTTACATCTGTCATGGATTTCACTCACCCAAACCACGTCTACGAGCATAGCATAGCAATAATAGCAACACATAGAAGTAACTCCCAAGGTTTTGATAAATAGCAGGGCAATAGGTTCTACCTCATCAACTACTTCCCAACCCACATGTTAATCACATCCTAATCATGCAATGTTTGATGATTGGAACTAATGCATAAAAACTGGGTGATAAAGGGGTATGATCAAAGTGTTACTTGCCTTGCTGATGATCCGCAAAACCTAGGGATTCGTAGTAGCACGCTTCGCACTCCGGGTGTTCTATCGCAAACAAACAATAGCATACATAAGCAATCGAGCAAAGAAACACGGGTAAATCTCAAATAAGAAGATCTAACCAGAAAGTTCAACTTAAGAACTCCGGTTTGCGAAAAGAATCAAATCAAACGGAGCAACGAAACTCAAACTGCGGAAGAAACAAGATCCGTTTACTAATCTGGACTAAGGTCAAATTTTACAGTAGCATAAACTTGTTCAAGTTGGTTAAACGGAAAGAGGGTTCATGATGAAGATCTAGGTGCTTGAATCGCCTAATTTCGACAAACGAGCAAAAATATAAACTAAAATGAAAATTGGATCAGAAATCGCGATCGAAAATAATCGTGGGAAATCCGAGAAAAAGAAAACTGACGAACAGGCTAACGAACAAACGTTCGTTGTCTGCGGCACGTACGGACGAACGTCCGCAAAGTAACTAAACATAAAAAAACCGGCGAACCGATCTAAAAACCGAACTAGGGTTTTCTAATGAAAACCGAACCGGTTTTTATAAAAAAACCGAACGGCGCTATACCTCCGGCGAGGTCCGGCGCGGCGGGCGGCTCCGGCGAGTGGCGGGGCAGCACGGGGCAGCGGCGGCGCAGCTTGCGGCGGCAGGGCGGCTCGGGCTCCAAAGGGGGGGGGGTGCGGCGGCTTATAAGAGATGGGGGCGGCGACTTGGAGGAGGGGGCAAGGCGCGGGAGGAGTCCCGGCCGGACTCCGGGTCGGGCGGCACGCGCGGTCTCCAGCTCGGAGACGGCGGCACGGGGAGCGGGCCGGCTCGGCTGGGCTTCGGCCTAGTCGGCCACTGCACGTTTTTTATTTATTTATTAAAAAAAAATTTCGCCGGAACAAAAAAATCCTAGAAAATAAAATATAGAACTAAAAATGCCAAAACAAATTTTCATCGTCTAAATAAAATATTTAGAACAAGATGAAGATTTTCTTGGCCCTAAAATGCAACTTTGAAAAACGTGCAATTTTTCTAATTCAAATAAATAGAAATAAACTCTGAATAAAATCAAATATTTGATTTTAATCTTTTTCCTCCAATATTTCATTTATTTTGGAGAAGTCATATTATCTCCTCTCATATATTTTAATATGAAATATTTTCGAAGGGAAAAATAATTAAAACCAAAAATCCTCATTTCAATATTTGATAAAACTCAAATAGGAAAACAGGGAAATCCCCAACTCTCTCCGAGGGTCCTTGAGTTGCTTAGGATTTCGAAGATCGCGAAACAAGATGCAATAAAATATGATATGCATGAATGATCTATGTATAACATTCCAAATTAAAAATTTGGGATGTTACAAACCTACCCCCCTTAAGATGAATCTCGCCCTCGAGATTCGGGTTGGCTAGAGAATAGGTGTGGGTGGTCTTTGCGAAGATCATCCTCTCGTTCCCAGGTGGCTTCAACCTCGGTATGGTGGCTCCACTGAACTTTGCAAAACTTGATAACCTTGTTGCGGGTGACTCGGCTGGCAAATTCAAGAATCCTGATTGGCTTTTCCTCGTAGGTCAAATCATTGTCCAACTGAATCGCCTCCAAGGGTAATGTATCTTTTATCGGTATATCGACCATCTCAGCATGACACTTCTTCAGCTGTGAAACATGAAATACATCATGAACTCCTGACAGTCCTTCAGGTAACTCCAACTTGTAGGCAACTTCTCCCATACATTCCAAAATTTGATACGGTCCTACAAATCTCGGGGCTAACTTTCCCTTAACTCCAAAATGTTTCACTCCTCGCAGGGGTGACACTCGCAGATATGCTCTATCTCCAATTTCATAGGTTATTTCCTTGTGTTTCGAATCTGCATAACTCTTATGCCTGGACTGAGCTATCTTCAGTCTATCTCTGATCAACTTAACTTTCTCTTCAGACTCTTTGATCAGATCTGGTCCAAACAACTGTCGATCTCCGACTTCATCCCACATCAACGGTGTTCTGCACCTTCGTCCATACAGGGCTTCGAATGGTGCCATTTTCAAACTGGCTTGGTAGCTATTGTTGTATGAGAACTCCGCGTAGGGCAAATTTTCATCCCAACTAGATCCATAATCTAGCGCGTAGGCTCTTAACATATCCTCCAGTGTCTGGTTGACTCTCTCGGCCTGTCCATCGGTCTGCGGGTGAAATGTTGTACTGAACTCCAACCTTGTCCCCAAAGTTTGGTGCAGCTGATGCCAAAACTTTGAAGTAAACTATGTCCCTCTATCTGATACGATGGTTCTAGGAACTCCATGCAGACATATGATCCTGGTCATATATATCTTGGCCAACTTTGCACTTGTATAGGTGGTTTTCACTGGGATAAAGTGAGCTACTTTGGTCAAGCGATCCACTACTACCCATATAGAATCATATCCTGATTTGGTTTTGGGTAATCCGGTGATAAAATCCATGCCAAGTTTATCCCACTTCCACTCGGGTATCGGCATAGGTTGTAACAATCCTGCTGGCTTTTGATGCTCAGCCTTCACTCTCTGACATACATCACATACAGCTACATACTCGGCAATATCCTTCTTCATACCAGTCCACCAGAAACGTTCCTTCAAATACAAATACATCTTGGTGTTTCCGGGGTGTATCGAGTATGGTGAGTCATGAGCCTCCTGAAGTATTAACTTCCTGATCTCTGGGTTATTGGGCACATAAACACGGTCCTCGAACCATAAGGTGTTGTGCTCATCCTCATGAAAACCTTTGGCCTTTCCTTCGCTCATTCTCTCTTTTATCTCGGCGACCTCTTTGTCATCCTTCTGAGCTTCTCGAATCTTTCCTAACAATGTAGACTGAACCTCCATTGTTGCAACAAAACCTCTAGGAACAATCTCCAATCGAAGTTCCCTGAGATCCTCTCCTAACTCCTTCGGCAATCCCGTGCTCACTAGGGTATTAGCATAACTCTTCCGGCTCAAGGCATCTGCTACGACATTAGCCTTGCCTGGATGATAGTGAAGCTTCATGTCATAATCCTTTATAAGCTCCAACCATCTCCTCTGCCTAAGGTTCAGCTCCTTCTGGGTGAAAATGTACTTCAAACTCTTATGATCCGTGTACACATCACAACAATTTCCAATAAGGTCATGCCTCCAAGTCTTCAACGCATGCACTATGGCTGCTAACTCCAAATCATGTGTGGCATAATTCAACTCGTGCAGTTTCAGTTGTCGCGAGGCATACGAAACAACTCTTCCGTCCTGCATAAGCACACTTCCAAGTCCTAGGCGAGAGGCATCACAAATACACTTGAAACTCCTTACGTATATCCGGCAGAATCAACATTGGGCTGTAGTCAAACGTTTCTTTAACTCCTGAAAACTCGCCTCACATTCTTCTGTCCATTTAAATTTGGTATCCTTCTTCAATAACTCCGTCATTGGCTTCGCAATCTTGGAAAAATTCTCAATGAATCTCCGATAGTATCCCGCGAGTCCAAGAAAACTGCGGATCTCGCTAACTGAAGTGGGTGCCAACCATTCAGTGACTGACTGAACCTTGGTCGGATCTACTGCTACACCTTCTCCTGATATAACATGTCCAAGGAATCTGACTTCCTTCAACCAAAACTCACATTTGCTGAACTTGGCATACAAATGATGTTCCCTGAGTTTCTTGAGAACTAAATGCAAATGCTCTTCGTGCTCCTCCTCGTTCTTCGAGTATACCATTATATCATCTATGAACACCACAACGAACTTATCCAAATATTCCATGAACACTTTGTTCATCATGCTCCTGAAGTAGGCAGGGGCGTTAGTCAGTCCAAACGACATGATCGTATATTCATACAACCTGTACCGTGTGGTGAATGTTGTCTTTGGTATGTCCTTCTCTCGTATCTTCAGCTGGTGATATCCAGATCGCAAATCGATCTTTGAAAACACCTTAGCTCCTTGGAACTGGTCGAATAAATCATTGATCATCGGCAGTGGGTATTTGTTCTTGATCGTCACCTCATTTAACGCCCGATAATCAACAACCATTCTTAGAGACTTATCCTTCTTCTCGACCAAAAGCATTGGGGCTCCCCACGGTGATGAGCTCCGTCGAATGTAACCTTTCTCCAATAACTCCTTGATCTATTTCTTAATCTCCTCCATATCATTTGCGGGCATCCGGTATGGTCTCTTTGATATAGGCTCGGTGCCTGGCAATAACTCTATCAAAAACTCGATGTCTCGATCCGGTGGCATGCCTGGTAACTCATCTAGAAAAACATCTGGGTAATCCTTGACTACAGGCACTTCCTCCTGAACAACTCCCGTGAGGGTATTTACTTGGCTACTTCTTGGCACATGCCTAGATACATACTTGATCCTTTTTCCCTCTGGGGTGGTGAGACAAATTGACTTACTAACACAGTCAATGCTTCCTCCATACTTTGACATCCAGTCCATTCCTAATATCACATCCAATCCTTGTGACTCCAAGATTATTAGGTCGGACGGAAAAGCATGGCTACCAATGGTTAATGGTATCTAGTCGCACCATCGACTAGCCATATACTCTGCTCCAGGTGAACTCACTAACAGATGGGTCCTAAGGGTTTGGGTTGGTAGTTTAAACTAATCCACGAATTCCCTTGATATGTATGAATGCGATGCACCAGTATCAAAAAGAACAAGAGCGGTAAAAGACTTAACCAAAAACTTACCAATCACCGCGTCTGGCTGGTCTTCAACCTCCTCCACGTTGATGTGGTTCACTTGTCCTTTGTTGAATGGATTGGGCTTCTTTCCAGCGCTCCCATTGCCGTTTCCATTCTTTGCTTCAGGGCACTCCGTGGCATAGTGTCCAGTCTTCCCGCACTTGAAACAGGTAACGTGGCTTAGGTCTCTCTTCGCGGGTGTGGCTGGATTGGAGCGGTTCTGATTGTTGCTTGATCCATTCCCATTCCCATTCCTTGGGCCAGTATGATTATGGTTACTTCCTCCATTATGGGTGTGGCCTCCATGGTTATGAACAAGTCCTCCCGGGTTCGGGGTTAGGCGAGGCTTCTGCTGAGCTCCTGAATTATACCTTCCTTGTCCATACTTCCTCTTATGGCTCTCAATCTGCTGCTGCTTCCCTTCAATCATAAGAGCCTTATCTACCAACTCCTGGTAGTTGTTGAATGTTGCCACCATCAACTGTATGCTCATCTCATCATTCAGCCCTTCCATAAACTTCTCCTGCTTTGCGACATCTGTGGCCACATCATCAGGGGCATAATGAGATAACTTGCTAAACTCATCCGCGTACTGGGCCACAGTACAGTTCCCCTGGCGTAAGTTGCGGAACTCACGCTTCTTCATACTCATAGCTCCAGTTGAGACATGGGCTGTACGGAAAGCCTGTTGAAACTGATCCCATGTAACAGTGGCTATAGGGTAGGTGACAATGTAATTCTCCCACCATGAGGCTGCTGGTCCATCGAACTGATGTGCGGCAAAACGCACCTTCTTAGCATCGGTACATCCTGCAGTGGTTAACTCCCTTCCAATCCTGCAGAGCCAATCATCTGCTACTATGGGCTCGGTGCTACTGGAAAACACCGGCGGCCGCAACCTCAGAAAGTAGGCTAAGATATCAACTGGTGGTGGTGGCAGTGGATTGTTGTTGCTGTTATTGTTGTTGCCTTGGTTCTGGACTAACAACTGCATCAGGGTATTCTACTGTTGGATCAACTGAGTGAGCTCCGGTGGGAAAGTAAATCCGGGGCCACGTCTCGGAGGCATCTGATGGGTTTAGAGGGGAGAGATTAGAATAGAATGAGGTCTAATGAGAAAACACTACCCATATGCACATGAGACAAACACAATCATTTCACTCAATCAATCAAACAAGGGCATACAATCAATCTAACTGTCGTTGCAAAAGTGCTCGGACTATACTATTTACATGGTGGAATACTACTACTGATGTGGTGGTCTACTAAAAATATTCTTCGGTTGAAGACTCCATGATGTCTGCTCTAGCTTCGTCTTCATAGTCATCATCGCTTTTGTCGGGGTTCGAGTCGGTGTCGTCGATGATGATGTAGTCCTCCGGGCAAATCTCATTGGGTTCTTCGTCTTCTCCTCCTGGTGCGGGGTCTCCCAGGAATACTCCTAGCTTCCTTTCCAAATCGTCATTCTTCTCCACTAGTACGACGATTTCCTCATAATCTTCATGAGTAGGCTTAAGTTCTTCCTCCAGTTCTGTGATCCTTGTCATCGCCTTCTTCAGGTCTATCATTCCTACGCACATCTGGTTCTCCTGGTGACGAATGTGTTGGTTTAACTCCTAGATAAAAGATGCAATTGATCTATCCCTCCTGGTGCTGATCATCTCCCATTGCTCATCTCGGCACCCACAAATCTGATAGATAGTATCCTTAAGCTCCTTATGATAAACTTCTCCAATGTGTCCCATGGTAATGTGAGCTGCCATACTCTTTCCTAGACTCCAGGTTGGTGCATCGAAGGAAAACTCTATGGGCTTAGTGACTGGCGTGAATGTCCTTCCTGGAACTTGAACTTGAATCATCCATCGCTCCTTTTCTGGTAAAGTGGCGTTGTAAGTCCCGGTGAAACTTGGTATTCCAATGTTCAGGTACCTAGTGACTTCCTTCAAGTGTCGTCCAAAAGGTGCTTCTTCATCCGGTTGTGCAAACTTGTTCCTTGCATCCGCCATCCTAAAGAGTAGAAAATAGAGAGGAGTTAGAAATGAGAAAAGAATAGTGATCTAGGGCTTTAGCTTAGTGGTCGTGTCCTACACTCAGCGTGTGCTCTGATATCATCTTGTAACGACCCGACCTCAAACGGTCAAGTCTCTGTGCTTCAGTGTCATCCCTGGATCGGTAATGCTGACACACACAATACTCGAGGATTTATAACAGAGTAGCAATCACACACTTATTACATCGAATGTCTAAAAAGAGAACTTATTACAATAAACATGGCTTAAGGCCATCTAATACGATAACAACAGAAGGCTTGGAAGATAAAGTGAGTCCATCAACTCCAACGGCATAGCTGAGCTGCACGGCAACGACCTAACGAACCTTACTCCTCATCTAAAAAGTCTGCAACATAATACGTTGCAGCCTGAAAGTGGGTCAGCACATGGAATATGCTGGCAAAGTAACACAGTAGAGCAATGAACAGAATAATGCATTCACTACATGCATATTTGGCTGGTGGAAAGCTCTATGGTTATGGTTTTTGCGAAAAGCCAATTTTTCCCTACAACAAAGGAATAGATTTTATTTAACTATCATGGTAGTTGAAACATCATTGAGAAGGTTCCTCCAACTCAATCCCAATTAAAGTAATTAACAACCCAACAATATTATTTTAGAGTGATGAGATACTTATGATACTCCAAGTACTAGATACTCAAGATGTCCATAACCGAGGACACGGCTAACCATGATTAGTTTATACACTCTGCAGAGGTTTGCGCACTTTTCCCCACAAGACCCGATCTCCTCCGTTGGATTTCTTGCACTACATGGTGTTTGAGAAACGGATGACCGAGACACAGTCTTTCAGAAGCATTAACCCCTTACTCGGGGCAGACCATACCAACCTACATCCCTCTACCTGCTGATCCACCTCTTCGGGAGCTTCACGCAACTTACTCAACTATGCTAGAGACCATAATAGCTTGTGGCTGCACACAGAAGTTTCTAGCATGAAAATATCTCAGATCCCTTTGAGCCTGGGTGGCGGACCAAAGGATTATCACACAGGTACTCCAGGATATCCTAGGACAACACTGGGTTCTCCAGGTGCCCAACAAACAATCCACCCAGATGTGTATTTAATCTGCCACCTTGAGTTGAAACATTAATTAACAATCTCACATCTGTCATGGATTTCACTCACCCAAACCACGTCTACGAGCATAGCATAGCAATAATAGTAACACGTAGAAGTAACTCCCAAGGGTTTGATAAATAACAGGGCAATAGGTTCTACCTCATCAACTACTTCCCAACCCACATGTTAATCACATCCTAACCATGCAATGTTTGAGGATTGGAACTAATGCATAAAAACTGGGTGATAAAGGGGTATGATCAAAGTGTTACTTGCCTTGCTGATGATCCGCAAAACCTAGGGATTCGTAGTAGCATGCTTCGCACTCCGGGTGTTCTATCGCAAACAAACAATAGCATACATAAGAAATTGAGCAAAGAAACACGGGTAAATCTCGAATAAGAAGATCTAACCAGAAAGTTCAAATTAAGAACTCCGGTTTGCGAAAAGAATCAAATCAAACGGAGCAACGAAACTCAAACTGCGGAAGAAACAAGATGCGTTTAGTAATCTGGACTAAGCTCAACTTTTACAGTAGCATAAACTTGTTCAAGTTGGTTAAATGGAAAGAGGGTTTCGTGACGAAGATCTAGGTGCTTGAATCGCCTGATTCCGACAAACGAGCGAAAAGATAAACTAAAACGAAAATCGGATCAGAAGTCATGATTGAAAATAATCACGGAAAATCCGAGAAAAAGAAAACTGATGAACAGGCTAACGAACGAACGTTCGTTGTCTGCGGCTAACGAGTGAACTCCGTTCGTTAAAACGAATGTATGGATGAATGTCCGCAAAGTAACTAAACCGAAAGAAAACCCGGCGAACCGATCTAAAAAAATGAACTAGGGTTTTCTAATGAAAACTGAACCAGTTTTTATAAAAAAACGAACGGCGCTATACCGCCGGCGAGGTCCGGCGCGGCAGACGGCTCTAGCGAGCGGTGGGGCAGCACAAGGCGGTAGCGACGCGGTGGCGGCGGGGCGGCAGCGGCTTGGG